>NW_027362833.1:1275000-1497500 GCF_046119375.1 Phyllobates terribilis
CTCTCCTCCGCCCATAGCCCAACGGGGTGCGCGACCGCCAGTGGGCCCCCCTGCCTGCTCAGGGCCCCGGCACTTGCCCGGGTGCGCCGGGTGCTGACGCCGGCCCTACTTATATCCTACCTGCCTTTTCAATCATAGGGGCGTGCTTGTCATATTCAGTCAAGGGCGAGCGCAGCATTCACTCACTGCTGGCGCCGTCCATGTATTTGAATCCTGTTCCTGACCAGCGCTGATATTGTGGGACGCAGGCGCACTTGTAGATGTCCGGCCGCCTGCGCAGTGAGGCTCTGTGATTACCAGATTCACTGCGCATGCTCTGGGAACATAGCGCGTTAAAGCGCATGCGCAGTGAGGCTGTGTGATTATGACTTTTTCTTCACTTTGAAAATTGTTTAAGTTGGCTGAGGGACTGGGTGGTTTACCTAGGACAAGGAATGGCCATGTGTAAGAAAAACCGCTACTGATTGTAAATTACAGATTCTGTTAACTACAATAAATAAGTTGGTTAACAAGAAACACTTTGATATAGTGCACTACACAATACAGTTCTCTTTTACACACTGTATAGTTTGCTAAAAGGCACACGTTTTAGTGGGAGAGGCCGAAAAATGAACGAGTAATACAACCGTTTATGGATGCTGTAGTGTGGACCCCTAGAGTCAATTCTCCTGGTGGGCCCTAGGCACCCCAGTCCGACCCTGTATGAGGCCTTTACATGGTATCAACGCCTGCGATGAGAACGCCACATCATAGTAATAGCAGAATCACAAATATAAGATTATATGAACAGATTAAAGCAAGATTTCTATTGCTGGCTGCAGAATGAGTTAACTGGGATATCATCAGTGAGTTTGATCTGACTGGAGAAGTAACTACTCTTGTTTTTATTCTTTTGAGCTCCATTCAGCTAATTTATGATTTATCACCTTCCCTGAGCATACATGGAAATCATGGGGTCCCATAGCAGAAGTAATAATTAAGCCCCCACAAAAAAACATTAATATTCAGCGGGGTCACAGAAGAGCATACCTCACAAGTTTGCAACCCTTCCATAGTAATTTTGCCCCAATTGAAGCCCCCTAGTGTTCCCACGTACTAAGATACTCCTTTAATGGCCAAAAATGTGCCCCCAAACACAGTAAGATACCCCCACAGTGAATTTCTCCACTGTACCCTCCACACATACAGTATGATGACTCTACAGTACCCCCGCAAAGTATGATAAAGCCCAGTGACCTCTACACAGTATGATGGCCCCCGCATAACCCTCCACACAGTATAATGGACCCCGCACAGCCCTCCACACTGTATAATGGTCCTCATACAGTGTAATGGCCCCCACTATCCACCCAAGCAGTATAATGACCCCCATCAGCCACTTATACAGTATAATGCCCCTCACCACACAGCCCTCCAAATAGTATAATGGCCCAAACACAACGCTCCAAATAAAATAATAGTCCTCACATAAGCCTCTAAACAATATAATAGTCCCCACCCAGCCCTCCAAATAATATAATGGACCCCACATAGGCCTCCAAATAGTATAATAGTCCCCATACAGCTCTTCAAATAATAGAACGGTCCCCACATAGCCCTCCAAATAGTATGATAGCCTGACACATAGCCATTCAAATAGTATAATGGCCCCCACAGAGCACTACAAATAGTATGATGCTCCCCACATAATCCTCCAAATAGTAGAATGATGGCCCCCACATAGTTCTCCAAATAGTATGATGGTCCCCAAGACAGCCCTAAAATTAGTATTTTAGCACCCCAAATATGATGATGCCCCCCAAATAACCCTTCAAATAATATGATGGCCTCCAAGTAGCCCTACAAATAGTATCATGGCCTTCCAGTTTGCCCTCCAAATAATATGATGGCCCTCACAAACTACTTATTAATTAAAAAAAAAATACTCACCTCTCCCCATTCCCCTGCTGTTCTGGTCTTTGCAGCATGTGGTTTGAAACTATGCTCAGCTCGGCACAGTGGACGCGATTTTGGGACGTTATCACGTCCACTGAGCTGAGACATCAGAAGCACAGAGGAGAATGATGGAGGAGGGAGCAGACGGTTCCCTCCTCCATCATTCCTTTCAATTGTATCTGCATCCAGAATGTGGATACAGTTGAAAGTGTGATGCTGGATGCGGGGGGCCCGATGCCTGTGCTGACATCGCCACCTGTCTCACAGTTGCAAAGCAGCTGCGGGGTCTGCCGTTATTAGCGGTATGCCAGTGCCATTGTTATGTGACATGAGCCCCGGGAGAGCCAGTGCCAAGACAGCTGGTACAACACCAACACCGAAGGTGAATATAAGTGTTATTTTACTGGGGAGAAACATAGGGATTTAGAAGGGGTTGTCTGATTAGTGGACATCCCCTTTAAGTAATCAAGTTCATTAAAGGGGTTGTCCACTACTGCACATCCCCAGCTTATTACATTTAGGACTTCAGCACCGCTTTTTCCGGACATTGCTATGACTTGTTATGTCCTCTGCAGCCAATTAGCAGATTTTGGTCAATAGTCTGTCAGGACGGACATCTGCTCTGAAGAAATAGAGTTTTTGAGACTTGTAGACATTATGGAATAACGTCCATAAAAATATCCCAAGCCGGTATTGGTCCTCCAAGAAGCATGAAGCCCTCGCTGCTACTAACTTACTCCCATACCTGGATCTACCTAGATGATGAAAACACTTGGACTGTAAGGTACAAATCAGGTGAAATTATGAAACCTGGAGGGAATGTCACTTCAGGTTGTGCGTAGATATCCGTAGATAGAAGTCGTTATTTATCCGCCATTAATGAAATGTTTTGTCCATTTTTGCTCCACAAATCTGAGGCCGATGAATGGGGGAATGGCACCAATGCTATGGAGAATGCCTTGAAAATTGAAAAGGGCGTAAATAAGGCTCTGCTGGACCTCCACAAGATTGCTATGGACCATGCGGACCCTCATGTAAGTGACTCCCCCATAGCGTATAGATACCGCGTGTTCATTTTATAAAATATCCTCCATGAAGGAACAGTTCATGTATCTTCTGTGACCTCCATATTGTGCTGTTCCTGGAAATGTAATACCACCTGACTACTAGATGTCACGTTCCCCTTTATAATGGGGGGTGTTCCAACACAAGCTGCATATTATGGCACTGTTATAAAGCTATGGGACAATTCATTAGTGTATTTGCACCTTTTTTTTCTAGTTTTTAGTGTTTTTCATTTGCGCCTTGTTCTTCTTTTAATTTGCGCCTTTTTGAAGTCTGCAGCGTTCCCTTTTTTTTCATTGATCATTATGGGGTTTCCGGCTAATTATCTAATTGTGACTTTTTAAAAAGTTGTCACATTTTTACTCAAATATATTTCAAGTGATTTTGTGTTCTGTAGTCCGGGAGGTTTTTTTGCACAAACTTTGCAACATTTTAGCATGCCACTTTTTTGCGATACAAAGACACAAAAAGGTTTAAAGACAAAAAAAATACAGTTTTGATTTTGGGCAAAATCCATGAACCAGGTGCGCCACTTTCAGGAATTTGGCACAAAAAAATCAAATGATACAAAAGAGAAAAGGGACTTGAAAAAATACAATGTTGTATTGGGCCCTATGACGGCACAGCACAGATTTTAGTAAAGGTTTTGCAGGATTACTAAGAGGGGTTCACATGCTATCAATTGTTAAAAAAACAAGCAAAATGATGACTCGGACCCTCTGATTTTCGAGGTATAAGGCTACGTCCCCACAATGAGCTTCTAGTGAGTTTTAGATATAGCAGATTTTCTGCCCCATTAAGTAAAATAGGTTACTTGAATTTTTTTCGAAAATATACAGCATAAAAAACTCACCCAAAACTCATTGTGAGAACGTAGCCTAAGGGTATGTGCACATCATTTAGACGCCGGTGAGTTGTCCTTGGTGAAGCTCTGCCACCGGTGGTTTTTACTCTATACTTTAAAGGGAACCTGTCATGTCCCTAAACGCTATTAACCTGCAGATATGGGGTTAATCTGCAGGTTTATAAAGCTGCCGGGCGTCTTACTGAAAGGCCGGCTACCGGGAGGAAATGCACTTTATTCCCCACGGCAGCCTCCAGCTTTCAGTCATAGAGGCGCGGCCGGCGTGGCTTCAGTCATTGTTCAGTACATAGTGAGCGGCGGCTATAACCGCACCCTGGCACTGACTGACAGCCGGCTAAGCGGCCCCTGTAACCGCTCCCTGTAAAGACTGACAGCCGGATCTGTACTGATGTACTGCTGAGCTGTCAGTCAGTGCCGGGGCGTTGTTACAGCTGCCGATCACTGTATATTGAGCGGTGTCTGAAGTTGCGCCGGAAGTGTGGCACCCCAGGGGTCTGGTTTCCACAGTAATAGCAATATTACGTCTGTGAGCAGGTGGGAGGTTTCCTGGTCAGACATCCTATGCATGCCACACCTCCTGCCCAGTCCTGGGAGGGGAAGAACTTCCCCTATATAAAGCTGGGGCTGAGGCAGGGTTAGAAGAGAGTGAGAGAACACAGACAGAGACACAGTCTGGTCTGTAGTGGAGCAGCTTTAGGAGCAAGAAAGATCAGGAGCTGTGTGGGAGCTGTGCTAAAAGAGATCAGGGGCTGGAAGCTGTAGAGCTCGCCCTGATTGAAGAGTTCTTACCGGACCCGGAGTCCGAGGCTGTGGGGACTAATCCTTACCCAGCAGCAGAAACCGCCCGGCAGGGGATTTCAGGTCCTCTGGCCAAGAAACCCGAAGGCACGGTCACACGCAAGGGACCAGCACCGCCGTCGTGGAGCGGAAGCTACCAGAAGGCCCCGAGTCACCGGCCATACGGGTGAGCACCACACGGTACACTCAGGGACGTGGGCTACTTTTACCCGCCTCTAGCAAGGTAGCCAGAAGAGTACGATTAGTTGGGGAGGCCTACAACTCCGCCTGGCCAGGGAAGATTCCATCTGCTCACGGACTGACCAGGCCCCGATCGCTAGCCAGTACTCCGGGAGGGTCTACCTTTGCCACCAGTAAAGACCCTGAACTACACCGCACCGTCTCTGAGTGTTTCATCATCCACGTCCGCTGCCCTGAGGCCATACCCCTCCCGTTGGGGGTTATACCATCCCCGCTGCACAACCGTACCACCGGCCTCAGCGGTCTGCCCTGCAGCGGCGGTCTCATGACCGCATTCAACGGGTGGCGTAGTAGAGCAATATAACATCTACTGCTAAATACTGCCGCTCAGTTTGACTCCCTGGGCACGGACCGGGTCACCGCCACGAGACTACTACCCCCATCTGATCCGGCTCCGGGTAAGCCCCCGTGCGCGCGATGCCGCACGACACAGCAGGCCCAGGGGCGCGTCAACTTTTGGCGTAGTCGGCAGGATTCCGTGCCCGCAACCACCGGGTACTGCGCGCCTGAAAAAGAGACTTTTAAACTTACCTGTGGTGAAGATTCCCGCCATCCAACGCCATCTTCCACCTCCTTCCCGCCATCCGTGGAGTTTTCCCGCCGTTGGACGCCATCTTCTGCCTTCTTCCCGCCATCCGTGGAGTTTTCCCGCCGTTGGACGCCATCTTGAAGACGCCGCGCAGGAAGAAGAGGGGCGTGGACTCCGAAAAGCCCGCGAGAACTGAAGCCCCGCCTCATGTCCGGACGTTGCGTAAGGTCCTGGAAGGAGCCCAGCAGACGCCGACGTCATAGGAGTGCGACGGAAGGTCCTCGACCCTGACGATCCACTGCGGAGCCGCGGCCTACAGAAGAGGATCATCGCAAGGTAGGCCACGGTCCACTAGGGGGGAGGAAGATGTCGTATACGGAGGAGAGCTTCACTGCCACAGCCAGCGCCACCGCTGCTGCGGTCATGCCTTTCACTATGCCCTATATCCCGGGGGCAGCCTGGCTACCCCAGTACTCAGGGGAGTCACATACCCTGAATGACTTTAGAGAAAAGCTGGATAGCCTCTTCCAGGTGTACCCCCTCACAGAAGAGCAAAAAGTGAGCATCCTGGTGGCCCAACTAACCGGGGCAGCCCAAAGGGAGGTAAAGTCCTGGCCGCCTGGGAGGAGGACTGTCGCAGGGATATTAACCCGGCTGAAGGACACCTTTGATACCCGCACCTCAGCTGAGATTAAGCTTAGATTCTACGGGTGCAAACAGCGAGCACATGAGAATATAAGGGACTATGCACTAAACCTACAAGAGGCCCTGAGAGCCATTAAGCAGACCGACCCTGACGGCGTGGGAAACGAGGACAGGCTGTTGACCGAACAATTTATAGAGGGACTATATTGCAATGCCCACCGAACCCAGTTGCGGGCAATGGCCTTACAGGATCCTCATCTGGACTTTGCACAGTTCAAGGACAGAGCCATTCGGGTGCTCCGAGAACCGGCACCGGGTGGCGTTGTGACCCACAGGCGCCCTACTACCGCTTACCACCAGGAGGTGGCGCCCTTGTCGGCAGGGCCTGTGGGGGCTGATGCGCAGGCTTTGAACAATGACCCGGCTCCAGACCTGCACCATCAGGTCCAAGAGCTAGCTAAAAGCGTAGCTGCGCTAACCCGAACTGTGCAGTCTTTACAGGTTGCTGCTCCAGGGAAGATCCAGCTGGCATCCGGACCGGAGGACATCCCGTGGCGTCGACCAAGGAGGACCCCACCGGCCAGAGGAAGACCCAGCGACCGATACAACGAGGACGGACAGCCCATCTGCCGCCGCTGCAATCAACCCGGACATATGGCAAGGTACTGTCCTTTAAACTGGCACAACCTCGGGTAGAGGGCCAACCCCTAGGAATAAGATCACCAGGCCCATCGAACTGGCGTGACAAATATGTGGGAGGACGTCCAGTCTTGCCTGTGGTACTGGATGGCATTCCTATGAGTGCCCTACTTGACACCGGGTCACAGGTCACCACCATCCCGTACGTGCTCTTCAAGCAGTACTGGAATGACTCGGATATAACCCGCTACCCTGACGACGACTTGAGTATCATCGCCAGCAATGGTCAACCCGTGCCACAGATCGGATTCAAAGAGATGACCATTAAAATCGGTAGAGTCGAACTGGCAGCACAGGGACTGATCATTGTAGACATTGACAAGCGCGAGAGTCACCCAAAGATAACGCTAGGAACTAATGTGATTGAAAATTGTCTTGCAGAGGTGATTTTCATTTTACAGCAGGTTGCCAAGAACGCCAGCTCCGGCCAGCAGCGAGTGCTCCAAAAAGAGATCCGGGCACTGATGCGGCGGCAACAGGTGGAACTCTCCGGTGGTGAGATTGGAAGCGTGAGAATGTGTGACCCTTTCCCTATTGCCATGCCCCCAAAAAGTGAAATGATGATTTGGTGCCGGGCAGCTATTGGTCTAAGAGGTAGAGACTACCAAGCAATGGTAGAACCCGTCTACTCAGACAGTAGGCCCACCATTTTGACAGCACGGGGGGGTGGTTGATGTACGCCATGGGAGGGTGCCCGTTCGCATAATAAACATCGGGAAGAGAGAAGTACACCTGCCCCGGTATGCCACGCTAGCTAAATTGTTCACCATAAACCAGAATTCTGTACAGGCCGTGGAACCCTTGCCTCCATCTCAACCAGAGGAAGGTAACGGCTCTAAGAAAACAATAGAGGACTGGTGTCAGCAACTACATTTGGGTACTGACTCCACTCCCTCACACCAGAAACAGGGAGTCTATCGGGTGGTTCAAGAGTACGAGAGAGTGTTTAGTAAACACCCGTTAGACTTCGGGCGAGTAAAGGGGGTAGAACACCATATCCCCACGGGAAACCATCCTCCCATAAAGGAGAGATACCGACCCGTACCCCCTGCACACTACCAATACGCCAAGGGGATGCTTAGAGACATGAAGGAGGCTGGGGTAATTAGGGATAGCTGTAGCCCCTGGGCAGCTCCACTGGTTTTGGTTAAAAAGAAAGACAACACCATGAGAATGTGTGTAGATTACCGGAAAATCAACCGTATCACACACAAAGATGCGTACCCCTTACCAAGGATAGAGGAGTCTTTGGCTGCTTTAAGATCTGCTAACTTCTTCTCTACTTTGGATCTCACTAGCGGGTCCTGTCAGGTTCCTGTAGCAGAGGCGGACCGGCAGAAGACCGCATTCACCACCCCGATGGGACTTAGCGAGTTTACCTGCATGCAGTTTGGACTCTGCAACGCACCAGGAACCTTCCAACGGTTGATGGAATGCTGTCTGGGACATCGAAACTTTGAGACGGTCCTGTTATACCTGGACGATGTCATCGTCTACTCCAAGACCTACGAGGACCACCTGAAACACCTGGCAGAAGTGTTCGAAGCCCTGGCAAACTACGGCCTGAAGGTGAAACCCTCCAAGTGTCACCTCCTGAAACCAAAGGTGCAGTACCTGGGACACGTGGTGAGTGCTGACGGAGTGGCTCCCGACCCTGATAAGATCACCACAATTAAGGAATGGCCAAGCCCCTCCAGCGTAAAGGAAGTGCGGCAGTTCCTCGGGTTGGTAGGCTACTACCGAAGGTTCATTCCGGGTTTCACCAAAAAGGCAGCTCCTATGCAGGACCTCCTGATAGGCCAGTCCAGGAAGGCCAAGAACCAGAAGCCGCCCTTCAGATGGGAGAAGTTGGAAGAAGAGTCCTTCCGCCAGCTGAAGATGGCCCTCAAGGGGGATGAAATCCTGGCGTACCCTGATTACAGCCAGCCCTTAATCCTCTACACCGACGCAAGTAACATCGGGCTAGGAGCCGTACTGTCCCAGATCCAGCAGGGGAAAGAACGGGTAATTGCTTACGCCAGCCGAAAACTGCGACCCACCGAAAGAAACCCTGAGAATTACAGCTCATTCAAGCTAGAATTCCTGGCAGTGGTGTGGGCAGTCACCGAACGCTTTAAGCACTACCTCGCCTCTTCCCGGTTCACCGTGTACACGGATAACAACCCGTTGACACACCTGGATACGGCAAGACTCGGTGCCCTGGAGCAGAGATGGATGGCCCGCCTGTCCAACTTTGAGTTCACAATCAAATACCGGGCAGGACGCTCCAATACCAACGCGGATGCCTTGTCCAGAATGCCAAACCTACCGGACGTGGGGGAAGATCCAGAGGAACTGGAAGAAGTTGAACTTCCCGCGTTCCACCGGCATGGGACTATCCAGTATTCCCACCGTGTAAGGAGTAAGCAATCCGCTACGTTCAACCCCTTACCTCATTACACCTGGGCGGAAACGCAAGACAGTGACCCCGCCGTCCGACTGGTGAAGGAGATGCTGACTCAGCCAGATGCCCGCCTTGACCCAGACGCTCCGGAGGAGGCCAAGCAACTGTGGATTGAGAAGAGTCGACTGTTCCTTTACAAGGGGAAGTTGTGCCGCAGAATGGTTAACTCCCGGACGCATGAACTGATCTGGCAAGTAGTGGTGCCAAGAAGAGACGCGGCTATGGTGCTGGAGGCATACCACAACGGAGCTGGGCACTTCGGATGGAAGAAGCTGGAGTTCCTGCTGCGTGCGCGGTTCCACTGGGTAGGCATGAGAGGAATCATCGAGAGGTGGTGCAGAGACTGTGGCCCGTGCCACCTAAGAAGGAAGGACCGTGCCAGCCAGAAGACTCCCTTGCAGCCCATCATCACCCGACAGCCACTGGAACTGGTAGCCCTGGACCATGTGAAACTGTCTCCAAGCAGATCTGGGTATGTCTACGCCCTCACAATCGTAGATCATTACTCCCGGTTCCTGGTGGTGGTCCCGGTCAAGGACTTAACGGCTCAAACAGCAGCTAGAGCTTTCCAGCAGCACTTCTGCCGTCCACACGGATACCCAGAGCAGGTGCTGACGGACCAAGGACCAGCCTTTGAAGCGGAAGTCTTCCAGGAGTTCTGTACTCTGTATGGCTGCCGGAAGATAAGAACAACACCCTATCATCCGCAAACCAATGGGCTCTGCGAGAAAATGAACCAGGTGGTGATAGATCTTCTGAAAACATTGCCCCTGGAAGAACGCAGTCTGTGGCCTGAGAAACTGCCTGATCTGGTGGACCTATACAACCACATCCTGGTAGGTTCTACCAACTGTACCCCGGCTTACCTAATGAGAGCAAGACCTGGTAAGCTTCCTGTTGATCTGGAGATGGGAGTCCTGACACCCGAGGACACTTCACCAGAAGCAGACTGGGACACAGAAAGGCAGCAGCAGTACCGGAAAGTACAGGAGAGCGTGGAGCGAAGTCTCTGTCAAGCTAGAGAAAGACAGGAGAAGACTTACAACCAGTATGCTCCCGCTGTTCCCCTGTTACCTGGAGAGCAGGTCTTGAAGAGGAAGAGACGCCTCCACAAGTTGGACGACCAGTGGGAGAAGGACCCGTACACCGTACTGCCCTCAAGCCATGAGAACCCGAAAGTCTGCATAATCAGTAAGGACGGAGGAGAAACCACAGCCATTGTCTCCCGAGATCACCTGAAGAAGTGTCCCGAACAGCTACGAAGCCCTGAAGAAGAACAAGAAGACCCTCGACCCGCAGAGGAAAGGGAAGATATGGTCAGTACTGTGCTCGGAGACTTCCCTCGGTCTTGGACTCAAGTCAATGGCGCTGTTGTGGTACCCGTCCTCACCTTCCTCCAACCAGCATCTCAAGTACCTACAGAGAAACAGGTAGAGCTGGAAGAGCAGCCGGTCCAGGAGGCAGAAGACCCCACACAAGCAGACCAGGAGGATCAACCCTCTGCTTATAGTGAGCCTGCCGTGCCCCTAGTGAGCCAAAGAGCCCGTAGACAGCTGCCCAGTTTACCTTTGACAGCTCCTACACCCCGTAGCTCAGGACCAGTCAGTCAGCTCCGTAGGTCCACTAGAGCCACTAGAGGCCAGTTGCCCGTACGTTGGAGGATCTAAGTGTTTAGACTGTTTATTTGTATTTACCTGTTTTCTGTTACCTGTAAATAATTGTGTATTTTTAGTTATTTTATAGGTGTCATTTAGGGATTATCCGGAATCCTTTGTACATATGTTTGGAGCGTAACCCAGGAAAGGACAAAGACTGTTAAGGACTCGGGGCAGGACAGACCCCTACCTGGTTACGGCTCCCGGTCTCTTGGTGAAATGGACACCTTTGTTTTCTTCAAAGACTGCACCCGGTTGCGGACATGCCGTGACCATCCTAATGTGTTCTTCTTTATTGTACTGTTTCTGTTTTTACTTGTTATGTTTTACAAAAATATGTTTAGTCCCGGAGTACTAAATTTTACTAGGGGGGAATGTGGCACCCCAGGGGTCTGGTTTCCACAGTAATAGCAATATTACGTCTGTGAGCAGGTGGGAGGTTTCCTGGTCAGACATCCTATGCATGCCACACCTCCTGCCCAGTCCTGGGAGGGGAAGAACTTCCCCTATATAAAGCTGGGGCTGAGGCAGGGTTAGAAGAGAGTGAGAGAACACAGACAGAGACACAGTCTGGTCTGTAGTGGAGCAGCTTTAGGAGCAAGAAAGATCAGGAGCTCTGTGGGAGCTGTGCTAAAAGAGATCAGGGGCTGGAAGCTGTAGAGCTCGCCCTGATTGAAGAGTTCTTACCGGACCCGGAGTCCGAGGCTGTGGGGACTAATCCTTACCCAGCAGCAGAAACCGCCCGGCAGGGGATTTCAGGTCCTCTGGCCAAGAAACCCGAAGGCACGGTCACACGCAAGGGACCAGCACCGCCGTCGTGGAGCAGAAGCTACCAGAAGGCCCCGGGTGGATCAGGGAAATGCTGTAGATATAGTATATCTTGACTTCAGCAAAGCATTTGACAAAGTATCTCACACCATCCTTATTGAAAAAATGACCAAGTATGCAATGGACCAGGCAACTGTTAGGTGGATTCATAACTGGCTTAGTGATCGGACTCAAAGGGTGGTTGTAAATGGCTTCACATCCAGCTGGATGAATGTCTCAAGTGGGGTACCACAGGGCTCCGTCCTGGGACCTGTATTGTTCAACATCTTTATCAATGATTTAGATGAAGGAATTGAGGGTAAACTGATTAAATTTGCTGATGACACAAAGCTAGGAGGGATAGCTAATACTAGAGAAGAGAGAGAGAGGATTCAAAAAGACCTAAATAAACTGGAGCAGTGGGCAGCAACCAATAGAATGGTTTTTAACAGGGAAAAATGCAAAGTACTACATCTGGGCAATAAAAATGAAAAAAGCATATACAGAATGGGAGGAATAGAGCTAAGCAACAGTACATGTGAAAAAGACTTAGGTATACTAATAGATCATAGACTGAACATGAGTCAACAGTGTGATGCAGCAGCAAAAAAGGCAAATACAATTCTGGGATGTATTAACAGATGCATACAGTCTAGATCACGTGAAGTCATTATCGGTCTTTACTCCTCTTTGGTCAGACCTCATCTGGAATACTGTGTACAGTTTTGGGCACCACATTTTAAAAAAGACATAGACAAACTGGAGCAAGTTCAGAGAAGAGCGACCAGAATGGTGACTGGTCTGCAAACCATGTCCTATGAGGAACGGTTGCAGGATTTGGGAATGTTTAGCTTGCAAAAAAGAAGACTGAGAGGAGACTTAATAGCTGTCTACAAATATGTCAAGGGCTGTCACATTGTAGAAGGATCATCTTTATTCTCATTTGCACAAGGAAAGACTAGAAGCAATGGGATGAAACTAAATGGGAGGAGACACAGATTAGATATTAGAAAAAACTTTTTGACAGTTAGGGTGATTAATGAGTGGAACAGGCTGCCACGAGAGGTGGTGAGTTCCCCTTCAATGGACGTCTTCAAACAGAGGCTGGACAGACATCTGTCTGAGATGATTTAGTGAATCCTGCTTTGAGCAGGGGGTTGGACCAGATGACCCAGGAGGTCCCTTCCAACTCTACCATTCTATGATTCTATGAGTCACCGGCCATACGGGTGAGCACCACACGGTACACTCAGGGATGTGGGCTACTTTTACCAGCCTCTAGCAAGGTAGCCAGAAGAGTACGATTAGTTGGGGAGGCCTACAACTCCGCCTGGCCAGGGAAGATTCCATCTGCTCACGGACTGACCAGGCCCCGATCGCTAGCCAGTACTCCGGGAGGGTCTACCTTTGCCACCAGTAAAGACCCTGAACTACACCGCACCGTCTCTGAGTGTTTCATCATCCACATCCGCTGCCCTGAGGCCATACCCCTCCCGTTGGGGGTTATACCATCCCCGCTGCACAACCGTACCACCGGCCTCAGCGGTCTGCCCTGCAGCGGCGGTCTCATGACTGCATTCAACGGGTGGCGTAGTCGAGCAATATAACATCTACTGCTAAATACTGCCGCTCAGTTTGACTCCCTGGGCACGGACCGGGTCACCGCCACGAGACTACTACCCCCATCTGATCCGGCTCCGGGTAAGCCCCCGTGCGCGCGATGCCGCACGACACAGCAGGCCCAGGGGCGCGTCAGAAGCTTTAACCCCTTTCTGACATTGTGCATAATAATACGTCCCTGTGCCCTGGGCCTTATGGACCAGGTACGTATTATTACGACACAGGCTGTGCGGGATCAATCGCCACCGGTTGTCAGCTGATTTTGACAGCTGACACCCGGCACTTTAACCCCCTAAATGCTGCGATCGCAGCATTTAGCAAGTGAGTGGAGGGACAGAAGCACCTCTGCTCTTGGATCGGAGACCCTGCGCTGTCCTCACGGGGTCCCGATCGTTGCCATGGTGACACGATGTCATCATGACGACACCTGTGTCACCAGGCACCAGCAAGTTAGTTTGACCATGCGCAGTGCATGATCAAACTAGCTTGTGTCTGCAGCACTGACAGTTTACAAGGTATAGCAGTGATCCTGCACTGCTATACCTTAGAACTGCGATCAGCCTGCTGAAAGTGAAAGTCCCATAGTGGGACAAAGTAAAAAAAGTGAAAAAAAAGTTGTAAAAATATTTTTTTAAAAATAAAAAAATAATAAAAAAATAAAATATTATTATGAAGAAAAACAATAAGAGTACACATATTTAGTATCGCCGCATCCGGAACGACCTGATCTATAAAACTGTCCCACTAGTTAACCCCTTTAGTGAACACAGTAAAAAAAAAAGAATCAAAAAACGGTGCTTTATCATCATACCAACGAACAAAAAGTGGAATAAAACGCGATCAAAGAGACGAATATAAATAAAAATTATACCACTGAAAACATCATCTTGTCCCGCAAAAAGCAAGCCACCATACAGCTCCATCAGCCAAAAAATAAAAAAGTTATAGCTCTTAGAATAAAGCGATTTTTTCTATGAAATAGTTTTTATTGTGTAAAAGCGCCAAAACATAAAAAAAGATATAAATGCAGTATGGCTGTAAATGTACTGACCCGAGGAATAAAGCTGCCTTATTAATTTTACCACACGCAGAGCTGCATAAAAAAAACTAAAAAAACAATTACTGAATTGTTGGTTTTTGTTTATTCTGCCTCCCAAAAATCAGAATAGAAAGCGATCAAAAAATGTCACATGCCCGAAAATGGTACCAATAAAAACATCAACTTGTCCCGCAAAATACAAGCTATCACATAACTCTGTCGACCGAAATATGGAAAAATTATAGCTCTGAAAATATGGCGATGCAAAAACTAGTCTTTGCAAAAAAAAAAGTTTAGTGTGTGACAGCTGCCAAATGTAAAAACCCGATATGAATCTGGTATCACTGTAATCGCACCGACCCGAAGAATAAAGTCATCTAATCACTTAAACCGCACGAGGAACGGTGTAAATAAATAAATAAAACCAATTCTTCACCTGCTGTTGGTTTGTTCATTCAGCCTCCCAGAGTTCGCAATATGGCTCTGCCCACATTTATCCTGTGCTCTACGCTCAGCGCTTACACCGGGGATTCCATGTAAATCTCTGAAATACGTGATCCAGACGGAGCCTCCGGCGGAAGATTCCCTGTAATGAGGCAGATGGAGGCACCGTCTGGCCTGTGATCCCACGGTGTCCGTCTTTTTATTAGGCGTGAATAAAAGTGCCGTCGGCCACAGTTTTGCGAGCCTCTGATAAAAAGAACACCGCTGAACAGAGGCCACACAGAGTCCAGAGTAATTAACAAATAAAGTAGCACACTGCAAGGCTAAGTATGTAAACATGAAATATGGAATATGAATAGCATTACTGCTGTAGAAAATAGAAATAAATGAGAAATCTTAGCACATAAATTGGCCAATTCATGTGTATCTGGCAGCCGCGGTAAGGCGTTTCTCAGTGCCAGGACCCTACCAATGTGAATACCTCTCTAAGGGACAGGTACACATGAATTGGCCAATTTATGCGCTAAGATTTCTCATTTATTTCTATTTTCTATAGCAGTAATGCTATTTATATTCCATATTTCATGCTTACATACTTAGCATTGCAGTTTGCTACTTTATTTGTTAATTGTATATGGAGGTAGCTTCTCCTAGTAAGCACCTGTTCACACCTATTTCTCGTATTAGAAGTGCCATCAGTTTTTTCTGTTTACAGAGTCCAGAGTTAGGCCGGTTTCACATGTCCTGATATTTCCAGTATCGGAAAAACCGGTACGGGAGATATACGTGTCCATGTGCACCTGTGTGGCAACCGTGTGCCGCATCAGGAGCGCACATTCCGCCACCTGGGAATCAGCAGTACAGTTACCGCTGTTCCCAATCACCGGGTGCTGAATGCTGCCCTCATCATTGTAACCTGCTGGCGCTGTGATCAGCACAACCAAGGGACAATGATGAGAGTAGTAGTCTGCTCCCGCTGTGTCCTAGTGTAAAAATAAGAATAAAATTAAAAAATCCTTATACTCACCTGCCTATCAAAGTAAAAGTGAAGTACCCATAGCTCTTTCTTACATTCAAGCATCTGATGCTGATGCTCAGTCTATGTAGATGGCATCTTAGCTGTTGCTAGGCAACTTCCTTATAAGGTGAGATGCACCTGTAAGATTCCATCACAAGATTCCATCATGACATCACTGCTATTATGACATCATAATTCACAACCACTACTTATACAAGCGTTTACACTTCAGTGTCACTTTGATACCCCGGTGTCATTGTTGTCAGTGTTTAGCTACTTATCTAGTGATATACTGATTGCGCATTTCATTGAAATGTCTGGAATTTCTCCAGACAGACTTCAGGAGTTGGCACTACTCCAGGGGATTCTTACCACCTATACCCCTAACTGTGTGCTACCACTACCCGATGGCGTCCTCAGCTTCACTTACCGGCTGGTTATGGAGCTTGTACGGGACTGCTTGACCAAATACTACCAAGGTCGTATTACCTCAGAATATCTTCAGCATTTACAGCAGAACATCAGGACATTAGTACAACAGGTAAATAGCAGACAATCTGCACAAATTATTATTATTATGTCTAGTTGGTCTCCCTTACTGTATAGTGGTATTATTGGTAGTAATAAAATTTAGACTTTCTTCAGTGTCAGGCAGGGTCATATTTGTAATAGAGATCCCCATTTTGGGAAGAGGGTGTAAAAGTGCAGCATGAGCCTGTATGATTCAAATGTCAGGGCTAGATTTCATTCCTAGTCCAGTCCTTGTCCCTTAGTAAAGACACTTCATTTAGCACCTTAATCCGGATTTCTTATAAATATGTAATTATGATTTTTATTGTGTATAACAAATATTAATAATTTATCTCAGACCATAGAACTAGCCTCACTGATTAGAAATGTAAAGTACCCACAGTTCTTTCTTACATTCAAGCATCTGGTACTGATGCACAAACTATGGTTTTGCCACCTTAACTATTGCTAGGAAATTTCCTTTCACGGTGAGATGCCCCGTTAAGATTCCATCACAAGATTCCATCACGACATCACTGCTATTATGACATCATAATTCACCACCACTAATTATACAAGTGTTTTTATGCTGTATAAAAAATAATAATAATAATAATACAAATCAAATAATAATAATGGAATACAAGTTTATTTACAGAAAATTGTTCTTTAGATCGACACCAATATAATATATAAAATGTACCAAATGTGTAGTAATTGTAGCTGCAGATAGACAGGAGTAAAATGGTGACATAAATGGCCTCCTCCATTCTGCACTTTCTCTCATGATTTTCCTTTTGTATTTATTTCCATCTTTATAGGCTGAAGAAAAAGCCCAAAGTGGAAAATTGGCCTTTTTTAAACAACTGGCCCAAAATGTCCTGAATATACTGGAGAGTCCGGCCCGCTCACTGGAGCACCTGGTAAGGAGCCATCATCTTCTATATCACATGTCCTTGTCCCCTCCAGGCAGGCACAGGATATTTCATGACCGCCTGTCCCTGCGGCTCCATCATCTGTGATGGCAGTCTGTACTCAGCGGTGGGAGTTTGTATTTCTGCCTCTGTTTTGCTCGATCATCACAATCTTCCTTCTTGTAAATGCTGCAATTCTGATAACAGAGATCAGTTGTATATACAAGTACCTTATATATTATCGTTGATTTACTGGAGGGAGTGGCTGTGTATAGTCCGTCCAATACTGAAATTACCAGTAAATCCAATGTTTAGTCCTTCCTATCTATTGTATATGATAATTTAGTATTTGTGAAATGTTATACTAATTGTACATATTATAACCATCAGGAAACATCCGAAGGTGACTCCGAAGAGGGGCAAACCGTGAACATGCCTGACCCTAATATTAGTCAGTTAGAGCTAAAAACTGATCTGATTGAAGGTAAGCCGATCATCTAATATTTTACATTCAAATATCCAGATATTATAGAGAATGGCAGAGAATATGTAGATTTACTCTTCATTCCCTGTAATGGAGAGGGATCATGTAATTCTACTTCACGCCTGTGTGGTCTTCTCGGCTCCAAAATGAGGGTCATAGATCCCCAATCATGTAATTGTTCAAAAATACCATATTTTGAAGACTATAAGATGCACCGGACCATAAGAAGCAGGTGAAATTTTGGAGCGGAAAATAGGAAAAACATTTTTTTAATAAAATGGTGGAGCAACTTATAATCCAATCTTGTGGTAACTTTTCTAGGGGAAAGGCGGCGGAAAGATGGCAGCAGCAGGAGTGGGGCGATGCTGCACTGAAGTCCCTGCACTTCCATGGTTTTCAATCTGGTGGACCTTGGGAAAATCTCCACCGGAGGTGGCGCATGCACAGATTGAGATCTCGGGAGACAAGATCTCAATCTGCATGCGCCATCTCCAGAATCCATTTTTCCGAAGTCCACCACACTGAAAATCATGGAAGTGCGGAGTCTCCGGCGACATTTTCTGAAAGCCCAGGGGCCGCTGCATCCTTGCACCGCCGAACACCCCCTCCTCCCAGCCTGGGGCCCACAGCATCGCCCCACTCCTGCCGCCGCCAGCTTCCTGCAGCAGTGACCCTGCGTCCTGGGGCCTCGCTTCACCGCAACCCCCCCCCCCTCAGTAAGCTACGTTGGGATAAGACGCACCCCCATTTTACAGAAAAAAGTGTGTCTTATAACTTGAAAAATACGGTAATCAGATCCTGAACAATCGCCCAGTGTATCTATCTCTGGATGTGCCATAAATACTGTATATTTAGTATGTGCAGAATACCAGATATCTAGTTTTTATATCATTTACAGAGATCTTGTCATGTCCTTCATTATATGGATGTGTTATATATTAAGTACTGATATAGACTGATACATGACATCTTTTCATTATTTTATCATTATTTTAGAAATAACTGTGTCGACGGCCAGTACTGATGGTGGAATATGTGAGACACCAGAGATCCACGAATCTGCCAGTGTAAGTATCAGAGGAGACGTCTGTTTATCATCAGATAACGGGGTATGAATTACACATATAATATTATACCCCAGATGACAATGGGATATCTTTGCTTTTATGTAGATCAGATCTATTGTGAGTAATGATGGCATTGTTATTCTGCCTCTTCTGTGTGATGCCCCTTATCATACCCTGCAGTACAGTGATATCTATGCATGGGGAATATCCCCTTAAAATATAATACTGTCTGTGGAGGGTCCGGCTTGCATCATGTCCTCTACATCTGCTGCAATGTAATCAGCGTGGACATAATATAGAGGAGAAGTTCCTGCATCTGGAGCTTTTATTTTCCTGCAGATTCTATGTCTTAATGTCATTTCTTATTATTTCTAGGCCTTGACCGGATCATTGAACTTGGAGACAAGTCCTAGTAAGACCGACTTTAAACCAATCAAACTGATCAGCAGTGGAGCTTATGGGTGAGCTTTATGTTTGCATAATATACATTTCCTAGTGTTCCTTATGACAATGCTTCTGTCTCTGTGCCCAGCCCGTACAACAGAGAAATGCTCTGAGTCCATACTGTCCACAAGAGATGAGCGAATCAGGCAAAATTCTAATTTGCTTGTTCACGTGGACTTGTGAAAATACGATTCAAGGAGAAATTAATGTCCCTTATTATGCTCTGGGGCCTCACCAGGCCCCAGAACATAATAAGCATAAGAAACATACTTATACTCCCCTTACTGCTCAATTCTCTAGCCCCTCCACTTCTCACCGTCACCCGTCCGGTCCTCACTGCCTCTTCAGTTTGCCACCGCTCACGCTATGCAAGGACTTCAGGCTTTGAGAAGGTCTGAGAGAGTTCTATGCAAGAGCATAAAAAGTCACAACATTGTGACACCGTGACTGTTCTTGCGCTTGTGCATAATCCTCCCAGATCTCATCAATGTTGGAAGTCCCGTCCCAGTATGAGAGGCATTTGGATTTCAGCATTAGCAGCAGAGATTTGAGGATGCGGCAAGGAACGGACGGTTGAGGCGGAGGGGCCGTAGAAGTGAGTATAAAAATTTGTTTATTTTTAAACTTTTTTATGGCCTTTCAAGATTTTGAAAATGGTGGCCAACGCTTGACATTTTGCTAAATCCATGAGTAAGCAAATTACAAAAAACAAAACAAACAAAAAAACAAAACGCCATTTTGGTGAATGCAGAATTTTGCAAAATCTGAGTAGAATTTAATTCCACTCAAATGTGTTAGCTCATGTCTACTGGCCACATCTATATGTCATTATTTAGGTCAGTTAGGACGTGACATAGATGAGGACCTCGCATAGGTCATCATTTATGTTGTGTAACTTGATGGATTTCTACATGGATTTCTAGTGACATCTAGTAGTAACCAGACAATCATGTGATGAGGTTTATAGACAAAATGTTAGTAAGAATTCATTATAAATCATGGATTTTCCTTCTCTCCAGAGCCGTCCACTTAGTGCGACACAAATACACAAGCCAGCTATTCGCTATGAAGAAGCTGGACAAGGAGAACGTGAATATTCCAAGAAGACTTGAACGTGCCTTTCTAGAGAGGGACATCCTAACATTTGCTGATTGTCCCTTTGTGGCCTCCATGTTGTGCTCCTTTCCAACTCCTCATCATCTGTGTATGGTCATGGAGTATGCAGCAGGTAAGTCATATCCATTGTGCCTATATCCAGCCTCAATCTGCTTATCTCTAGCATCTTCTCCATAATCTGAATGTGACCACATGGACGGATACATGTCCATACTGCATTTACTATAAGTTATCTGTTACCAAGATGCCAGGAAAATCATTATCTCTGTGAAAGTCTCTGGTGAATGTCCTCACTGAGAATGGCAAAAATATCCACTGAGGATAAAAGGAGGATTTGACTCAATTCTAACAGTTTGTATAGATGAGCATTTCACAGAGTAATGAATAAGAGGCTTGCAGATGAGGCACGGCTCTGTCTTTTTATATTGGGTCACTCTGCTTTATACGCTCTACATTAGGCCTCTTTCACGCTTCAGTATTTCTGGTACGTGAGGTGACAGTTTACCACACGTACTGGAGACACTGACACATGTGCGCACATGTCAGTGTTTCCACGGACCGTGTGTCCATGTGATCCACACGTAGACATGTCTGTTTTTGGCCAGCAGGACGGATCACACAGACCCATTCAAGTCAATGGTTCAGTGTAAACACATACTGCACACGGATGCCATCCGTGTGACATGCGTCGGCGCCTGGGAATTAGCGATAAAGTTAGCGCCGGGTGCTAAACGCTGCCCTCATCATTGTCCCCTGCCGGCGCTGCGATCAGAACCAGCAGGGGTTAATGATGAGGGTTGTCTTCTCCCAGTGTATTTCTACCTGTAAAAATAAGAATAAAAAAAAAATCTATACCCTCACCTGTCCTAAATGTCCCCCACTGTAATCCATGAGACCGCTCAGCAGAGGAGCCGGGGAGAATGACTCCTGCAGCGAGCGGCCCCGAATCTGCGCTGAGCTCAGCGAGCGGTGTCCTGTCACTCACTGAGCTCAGCTGAGGTCTGGCGTCGCTCGCTGCAGGAGTCATTCTCCCCAGCTCCTCTGCTGAGTAGTCGCATGGATTACAGCAGGAGATACTTAGGACAGGTAGGTGAGTATAAGGTTTTTTTTTTTATTTTATTCTTATTTTTACAGGTGGAGACACCGGGAGCAGACTACAACTCTCATTATTAACTCCTGCTGGTGCTGATCGCAGTGCCGGCAGGGGAAAATGATGAGCGCAGCGTTCAGTACCCGGCTTTTGGGAATAACGCTAACTGTACACTGATTCCCAAACGCCGGTACGTGTGCTCCTGATGCGGCACACGGACATCTCCGACACAGGTTTTTCCGGTACCAGAAATATCCGGACGTGTGAAACCGGCCTTATACAGTATATAAAGCAAAACCACAAATGAGACTGCTGACACCTTTAACTAATTATATATTTATTTATTGCAAGATACATAGTATATATAGCTCATACTTTTTTGGCCAGAATAGTGTCTCTTTTTTGTATGAGTTACCTTGTTATTTTTAAATATTTATTCCACGTGACTAATAAAGATTCATGCTTTTATATGGGATGTTGCTTCATTGCACTTATTTGTGCAGCTCTTGCACCTTTGTGGTTTTGCTTCATAGACATTTAGTGCAGTCCTAGTTACTATTCGGGTATGCTCCAATGGAGGGTTTTTTGCATTATTATACAGTATATCTCTGTGTATGACGTCCTGCCCCAATGTCTCCGCTCATTTCTCATTCACACTCCTCATGTGTCATTTACATTGTAACAAACCCTCTCCTGTCATATTTGCTTTCTGCTGTAGGAGGAGACTGTGGCAGTTTTATGAAGAACTATGGGTGTTTACCTGTCCCCTTGGCTCGTCTGTACATTGCAGAAACGGTTCTAGCTGTGGAATATCTGCACAGCTATGGTGTAATGCACAGAGACCTGAAGCCTGAAAAGTAAGTGACACTTGTAGTATAAGAAAGGGGAAAAAAGATATCGTTTATTATACAATCTATTTGCAACTTGGGGCTGACATCCTCTTTTTTTCACAGCCTCCTGATAACGTCAACTGGTCATATTCAAGTTACAGATTTTGGGCTTTCCAAACTCTGCCTCATGAGACCAACATCAGAGATCTACAAGGCTCCAATTGAGGACATCACCAGAGAGTTCCATGATAAGGAGGTAGGCAGGAACTTGTTCTTTACTCATCTCCTCCATTTCTCCTTCTCTTATACTTTCTCATCTAGAAAACGTTTCCACTGATGTTATTTGTCACAATTATGTTCTCTGATCATTATCTCATTCCTCTGTTTTTTCCAGATTGCTGGCTCCCCTCATTACATAGCCCCAGAAGTTATCTTAAAGGAAGGCTATGGAAGGCCAGCTGACTGGTGGTCAATTGGGATCATCCTATATACATTTCTTGTAGGACGTGTACCATTTTATGGGCCTTCCAAATATGACATTTACAGCCATATTGTCAGGGGTAAGTAAAATAATCTGATTGCTGTGTAATGTCATTGTTATTTGAATAGATTAGTTGTGTGATTTAGTTACTTTTGTTAATATAAAAGATTTTTGTTTTGATAAAATAAATTAAGATGTTTCATTTTCTGTAATATTTGCTTTTTACATAACAGATGACATATATTGGAAACTTACTAATTCGGCTTTTCCAGCCACAGCTCGGGATATCATCATTGAGCTGCTCAGAAAAGATCCAGCACAAAGACTTGGGACAGGTAATGTATATAATACTATTATTAATGACTTATTACACCTCTGTGAACAGAAAATGAATAATGAGGATCAGCACTGAGGTTTTGTTCTCTACCAGCTTGGCCATTCCCCATTCTTCATGCTAAGACTTTCAGTACATCTACTTCACTTCGGCTCTGTTACGTCAACCGTTCAGATTAACGCCCCCTTCACACGTCCGTATAAAATCAGTACTGAAACCAGTACCGGAAAAAAACAGTACTAGTGTCATCAGTGTTTTGAATCAGTGTGCCATCAGTGTGCCATCAGTGTTTTTCCGGTACGGCAAAGAAAAAGAAATGATAAAGTATCTCTTATACTTTGTAATGTTAAACAGATACAGCGTAAGGAAGGCACACAAATGGCACACGGATGCCATCTGTGTGATGTACGTGTTTTTCAGGGTCCCATAGACTTGTATTGGCACTTGTCATCTGTGCTGCCACAAAAAAACAGCAGCATAGATGATAATGGGTACGGGTGGCATACGTGAAAGAAAAATGGATGCCACATGTAGTGCAAACACGGATATGTGTAGGAGGCCTAAGAAACTTGTCTCTTTGACAATAACTATATCACTATTCATTGTTTTCCTTTTCAAGGAGGAGCAAATGAGATCAAATTTCATCCATTCCTGCGTAACTTAGATTTTGACAACCTTCTAAGTCAGAAGTCGCTGTTCATTCCTGATCTTGAGTCAGAAGAGGATACCATCTACTTTGACAGTAAGTAGAATGAGACATCATCTGCAGAAAGCTGCTGTGTGTCTTGTATTTCATTTTAAGTGAGAATCAGTCCCCACCTTGATTCATGATCAAATGGTGACTGTTCAGGACAAAGTATTATGCTAATAATCTCGATTAACTCTTGTACTTTTCAGCTCGATGTAGCAGACATCAACATATTGATTCAGATGAGGGGGACACAAGTGAAGATAATGACTGGCCGGAAAGCCAAAACTTTCTATCATCTTCGCATAGGCTTTCTAAAGTAAGTATGTGACCAATAAGATCCATACAACCTGTAATTAAAATAAAATTGTAAAATATTAAAATATTTTTTTTTCCTCTTTGTATTAGCTCTGTTCCATCCATACCAAGATGATGAACAATGAAGAACCCAAGTCACCTCCAGGGTATTCACCAGAAAGTGCAAAACAGTCAGACATGTGAGCAAATTATTTTTATGGGGTCCATTCTGATATGTGTTCACAACACCAAATTCAAGACGAGTGTAAGTCGATACTAAATCCAGTATCGATGACCACATGATTGCTGATCACCATGTTTCTGACTTGTGATAACGCTGGTGATGAAAGTTGATAACTATGACCAGCTTTAATTTCCAGTTCATTACAGGAAAATAAATATTGCTAGTGATTCTCCATTCTTGCTGGTAGAAGAGGGTCTTGAGCACAGCATCCCCTTCATGTTATTCAGATGTCCTAATGGGCTTTGCAGACAGGTGTTGTATCCGTATCTATTGTTTTCACTTGTAATTTATATGTTTTTCTTCTACCAAACAGACAGAAAGATTCTCCCCCCTCTAAGTCTGAAGACAACCAGACGCAGAAAGATTCTCCCCCTTCTAAATCTGATGACAACCAGACACAGAGAGATTCTCCCCCCTCTAAGTCTGATGACAACCAGACGCAGAAAGATTCTCCCCCTTCTAAATCTGAGGATGACAACCAGACACAGAGAGATTCTCCCCCCTCTAAGTCTGATGACAACCAGACGCAGAAAGATTCTCCCCCCTCTAAATCTGAGGATGACAACCAGACACAGAGAGATTCTCCCCCCTCTAAGTCTGATGACAACCAGACGCAGAAAGATTCTCCCCCCTCTAAATCTGATGACAACCAGACGCAGAAAGATTCTCCCCCCTCTAAATCTGATGACAACCAGACGCAGAAAGATTCTCCCCCCTCTAAATCTGATGACAACCAGACGCAGAAAGATTCTCCCCCCTCTAAGTCTGATGACAACCAGACGCAGAAAGATTCTCCCCCCTCTAAATCTGATGACAACCAGACGCAGAAAGATTCTCCCCCCTCTAAATCTGATGACAACCAGACGCAGAAAGATTCTCCCCCCTCTAAATCTGATGACAACCAGATGCAGAAAGATTCTCCCCCCTCTAAATCTGATGATGATAAGCAGAGGCAGAAAGATTCTTCCCCCTCTAAATCTGATGACAACCAGACGCAGAAAGATTCTCCCCCCTCTAAGTCTGATGATGACAAGCAGTGTTTCACTGCTGAAGGCAGACAGTCATCCATATTGTCAGGTATGTATAGCTCTATAGGTCATTCTATTGCAGCCTGTGTCAAAAAGTGTAATGTGAAAACAGCCCAACATTTCATTTTATAAAAATCCTCACTCTTAGGCTGTGTGCCCACGATGCGTTTTTCAAGCGTTTACGCTGCGGAATTTCTACAGCGTAAACACTTGGGAAACGCTTGGTAAACCTTCCCCCATGGTCTCCAATGCAATTCCGCACTTTCAATGCCCATGCTGCGTATTTTTCCGCAGCGTTTATGCTGCGCTCAAAAATACGCAGCATGTCCATTAATTTTGCGGACGCGCAGCGTAATCGCCGCCATTGACTTGCATTAGAACGCGCTAATTCCGCAAGACTGCATCTGTACTTGCGTAATTGGCGCTTTCTAATGTGCGGATGGTACCCAAGTCTGGAGGAGAGGAGACTCTCCTCCAGACCTGGGTACCATAGAATCTGTAAAGAAAAGAATTTAAAATAAAAAATAAAGCTTATAATCACCTTCCGATGTCCTCCCAGTGTTTTGTCCACGCCGTCCGGTCTCTTGCAATGCTCGCGCTGTTGTGAAGGACCTGTCATGACGTCACTGAGTCATGTGACCCATCACATGACTCAATGACGTCACCGCAGGTCCTTCACAGCACCGCGAGCATTGCAAGAGACCGGACGCAGCAGAGATGACACCGGGAAGACACCGGAAGGTGAGTATAATCTTTTTTTTTTCATTTTTTACCATTCTTATTCTTTTTTTTAACTATTACTCGGTCACACTATATAAATCCATGCCGGTTGCATGGATTTAAATAGTGTGACCAACTTGTCAAGCACTTTTCCAAGTGATGCTCAAAATCGTTTGGAAAACTTCTTGAAAAAACGCATGCGAAAGCGCATGTAAAAATGCTGAAAAAACGCTTCTCTCTGGCAGAAAAAACGCATGTAAATCTGCATGTAAATCTGCATACGTTTTTTTCTGCCAGAGAGAGGCAAAAACGCTCTGCATCAAATCTGCTACGTGGGCACATAGCCTCATAGGTTATAATTTTTAATGCATAAGAAGCCATTCAGTCTTCTGCCAAACTGATTCTGAATACTGCACCCATGGCTCCATCTAGGCCTATACTGATCCTTATCACCTTAAGAATGCACTGAGGTTTTAGCTAACTTATTTTAAGATATTACTTGCAGGATGCCGCAGTGTTATCATGTTAATAAGGGGACATAGTTCCCTGGCTAGACACCACATATCGGAAAACCTACAGGTTTCATATTAATCAGTTCACAAGGCAATCTAATTCTCAGACCCTCAGGTGGTTTTATGTATATATGACATATTCTCTCTATTATGGTGCAATAATCAATTACCGGGACTACAGGGTACAAGAATAACAGAATTCTATATAAAGATACAAAGCTAATCTTTTAGGAGTTTATAATATACATCTTTTTCTTGTTTTTTTTATCAGAATCACCAGTTCAGGGGAAAAGAAAATCTGCATCGAAAGATCGACAAAAAACAGAGAAGGTAGAAGAGAGAAGAAGTAGAAGAGGTAAGTGTAACAATAAGCTCCATGTTGCATGATGTCAGTCAGTGAGAAGGAGTCATGTGGAGCAGATATTATCTGTAGGATTACTGACAATGACCCCGTACATCTGTATGGATACGACTCCTCTATCATCCTGTCACAGTGACACTACAGTAGTATCCTCTAATACATACATGTCAAACTCTGGCCCGTGGACCAAACCTGGCCCGCAGGGTGGTTATATTTGACCCACGACAACAGAACCACCACCACTATTTGGGGCCATTATTCTGTATGGAGGACAATGTGGGGCCCATTATACTGTACGGAGGACTATGTGGGGCCATTATTCTGTATGTAGGATTATGTGGGGTCCAAGTTTTTCATTTTGGCCCTCTGTGTGTTTGAGTGTGACATCCCTGCTCTAATATGTAGTCCCATTACTTACATTAGTTATGTCTCTTTGTCTCCTCTCACAGGTTCCACCTTCCGCCGGCTGATATCATCTTGCCGGCGTGGATTATCCAGGGTTGCTCGCTCCATCAGACAAAGCTGCATATTTGCTCCCTGTCATCGGAGCAACACAAACATCTCAATGTGAAAAACCCTTCATGTCTAGTGCCTAGTACAGCATGTCCACCATTAAAGATGCACCTGTGTGGAAGGACTTGTACCATCTACCTGTGGCCTTCTGACCAGCAAGTAACATCTGCAGAAGAAGGCCCTCCAAGAACATCTCTTCATTCTTCCATGTAATTCTTAATAAAAAAAAAACTAAAAAGAATCATTTCAAATTGATTAATGTCCCTTTGCATTTAATGTAATACTACTGACATTTATGGCATATCAGTACTAAACATCATATATGTCTGATGAGAGAATATCGTTTCCATGTTTCATGTTAATCCTCTAATCCTCAGCCAAAAGTGGAAGAGAAGACCAGTGATTCTGTTACATCTACGAATGACAGTCAATCCAGGGAAAAACACCTTCTGATCCATACATTTTTCAGGCACTCTGATCCTTTTACCTTCATGTGGCTCTACTTAAGGTTTATGTATAAGAACCAGTTGGATTCAGTACTGGGCATCCTGGGGGTCCCAGCAGCCACATCCCAATTGTTCAACTAAAAAAGACATACTGTATTATAGTGTGATATATATATATATATATACACACTGTGTGCAGAATTATTAGGCAAATGAGTATTTTGATCACATGATACTTTTTATACATGTTGTCCTACTCCAAGCTGCATAGGCTTGAGAGCCAACTACCAATTAAGTAAATCTGGTGATGTGCATCTCTGTAATGAGGAGGGGTGTTGGCTAATGACATCAACACCCTATATAAGGTGTGCTTAATTATTAGGCAACTTCCTTTCCTTTGGCAAAATGGGTCAGAAGAGAGATTTGACGGGCTCTGAAAAGTCCAAAATTGTGAGATGTCTTGCAGAGGGATGCAGCAGTCTTGAAATTTCCAAACTTTTGAAGCGTGATCACCGAACAATCAAGCGTTTCATGGCAAATAGTCAACAGGGTCGCAAGAAGCGTGTTGGCCAAAAAAGGCGCAAAATAACTGCCCATGAATTGAGGAAAATCAAGCGTGAAGCTGCCAAGATGCCATTCACCACCAGTTTTGCCATATTTCAGAGCTGCAATGCTACTGGAGTATCAAAAAGCACAAGGTGTGCGATACTCAGGGACATGGCCAAGGTAAGGAAGGCTGAAAAACGACCACCTTTGAACAAGAAGCATAAGATAAAACGTCAAGAATGGGCCAAGAAATATCTTAAGACTGATTTTTCAAAGGTTTTATGGACTGATGAAATGAGAGTGACTCTTGATGGGCCAGATGGATGGGCCAGAGGCTGGATCAGTAAACGGCAGAGAGCTCCACTCCGACTCAGATGCCAGCAAGGTGGAAGTGGGGTACTGGTATGGGCTGGTATCATCAAAGATGAACTTGTGGGACCTTTTCGGGTTGAGGATGAAGTGAAGCTCAACTCCCAGACCTACTGCCAGTTTCTGGAAGACAACTTCTTCAAGAAGTGGTACAGGAAGAAGTTGGTATCGTTCAAGAAAAACATGATTTTCATGCAGGACAACTCTCCATCACATGCATCCAACTACTCCACAGCGTGGCTGGCCAGTAAAGGTCTAAAAGAAGAAAAAATAATGACATGGGCCCCTTGATCACCTGATCTGAACCCCATAGAGAACCTGTGGTCCATCATAAAATGTGAGATCTACAGGGAGGGAAAACAGTACACCTCTCGGAACAGGGTCTGGGAGGCTGTGGTGGCTGCTGCACGCAATGTTGATCGAAAACAGATCAAGCAACTGACAGAATCTATGGATGGAAGGCTGTTGAGTGTCATCATAAAGAAAGGTGGCTATACTGATCACTAATTTTTTGGGTTTTTGTCTTTGCATGTCAGAAATGTTTATTTCTATATTTTGTGCACTGATATTGGTTTACCTGGTGAAAATAAACAAGTGAGATGGGATTATATTTGGTTTTTATTAAATTGTCTAATAATTCTGCACAGTAATAGTTACCTGCACAAACAAATATCCTCCTAAGATAGCCAAATCTTAAAAAAACCACTCCAACTTCCAAAAATATTAAGCTTGGATATTTATGAGTCTTGTGGGTTGATTGAGAACATAGTTGTTGATCAACAATAAAAATAATCCTCTAAAATACAATTTGCCTAATAATTCTGCACACCGCGTATATCTATATATATAATCGTCTTATCCCGTCTGTCTGTCTGTCTGTCTGTCGGGGAAATCCCGCGTCACTGATTGGTCCAGCAGTGGCCAATCAGCGACGCGGGATTTCAGAAAAAAGATGGCGGCCGTTAGAGGCTCATCTGCGGGACGGAGCTCAGCGGCGATGCAGCCGGGAGATGACTGGCGCGAGGCTCTCATCTCCCGGCCGCTAGCAGCAGAAGAACCCCGACCGGCGAGCAGCCGCTCATCTCCCGGCTTCTCGCAGCGGAAGTAGCCGCACAGGCAGTGGCGTTGACCTCCATGCGGCTAGGGTGTCAAGGGAGGACCGGGGAGCGGCGCTGCGGGTCGGGATACTTCTGCTGCGAGAAGCCGCTCATCTCCCGGCTTCTCGCAGCGGAAGTAGCCACACAGGCAGCGGCGCTCCTCGGTCCTCACCAATACGATTCTGCTCCCCGGTCCTCACCTATACGATTCGCTGATTGGTCGCGGTCTCTGGCCGCGACCAATCAGTGATCTTGGCGCAAAAGTTAAACACCGCTGTGCTGATTGGTCGCGGCCGCTGCCCGCGACCAATCACCGATTTGGACGCCACATTTAAATAGCGGCCACGACCAATCACCGATCTTGGCGCAACATTTAAACACTGCTGTGCTGATTGGTCACAGACGCTGCCCGCGACCAATCAGCGATTTTGGCGCCAAATTTAAACACTGCTGTGCTGATTGGTCGTGGACGCTGCCCGCGACCAATCAGCGATTTTGGCGCCAAATTTAAACAATGCTCTGCTGACTGGTCGCGGATGCCAGCCACGACCAATCAGCGAGATTGGCGCCAAATTTATACAACGCTCTGCTAATTGGTCGCGGACACCAGCCACGACCAATCAGCGAGATTGGCGCCAAATTTAAACAATGCTCTGGCGCCAAATTTAAACAACGCTCTGCTGATTGGTCGTGGCCGCCAGCCGACCGCGACCAATCAGCGAGATTGGCGCCAAATTTAAACACCACTCTGCTGATTGCGCCCAGTCGGCCGCATACATATTCTAGAATACCCGATGCGTTAGAATTGGGACACCATCTAGTATATATATAAATATATTCACTTGTGGAAAACCCTTTTAACTAGGGCTGTGGTGTCAGTAAGTCAAATTTCCAACTATAATAATTACTAATACCAAATATACTGCAACAAATAATAGTAAATATTCAGCAATTTATGCATGAAAATAATTTATAATATACAATATTAACACTATATAAGTATTTACATTTTTTTCTACCTGCAGTTGGAGTTGGTACGTTCTTCTGATACTAACTCCACAGCTCGGCTTTTCCTTCTTTCCTGCTCCTCTAACATAAAAGTACAGCAATTAATTACGACAAGTTAATCATTTAAATGCTGCTGTCAATCTCTGACAGCAGCACGTAAATGTAACCAGTGCCACTGCTTCCATTTACCAGCTCCCATCTGTGCCCTGTGACATGATCTCGGGGGCTGATGGGTCACTAGGACAGTGAGGGCCCTGTGCCCGCTGTCTTGGTGCTCCTCTGGAGCTCATCTATATGCTGAGCTTCAAAGGAGACCGAGATTTAGGCTACCGTCCCACTATCAGTATTTGGTCCAATTTCACCACAAATGGATTTTTTTCCCCATTTTTAGTACATTGAATAGTAAAATGAATCATTCAAAACTACAAGTAACCCCAAAGTCATGCCAGTTTCCATGGCCCAGAAGATTCTCTGAAGGAAGAGTGTCATTGGGTGACTGCTTCTTTGGTAAATACCATAAACATTAGCACTTAAAAAGGTCCATATGTCTGGAACCGTATAGATGATTTTGAAAGAAACAAAAAAAAGCTCAGTGATAAGAAACAGATGATGGTTATTAATGGAACACACTAACTGGGTCACATTTAAAAGTGGTGTACCCCAGGAGTCAGTATTGGGACTTCTATTTAATACAATTATTAATGACCTTTTGGGGGGTATACAGAGTAAAATTTCAATATTTTCAGATGATCGTAAACTCTGCAAGGTTATCAGTACATAGGAGGATAATGTAATATTACAGAGGGATTTATGTAAGCTTGAGGTTTGGGCTGAAAAATGGCAATTGAAGTTTAATGTAGATAAATGTTCTTGCTTGGGACAAATTACAATGTACAATTATGTACTAAACACTGGGAAAACCATCACTGGAAAAGACTTGGGTGTATAGGTGGACAGCAAACTCAACTTTAATAACCAGTGCTAGGCCGCTGCTGCCAAGGCAAATAGAACCATGGAAGCATTAAAAGAGGCATAGATGCTTATGATAAGAACATAGTTTTGTCTGTATACAAGTCACTAATTCAGCCACATTTAGAATACTGTGTATAATTTTGGTCTTTGGTGTATAAGACGGACATAGTTGAACTAGGACGTATGCAGACAAATGCAACCAAGGTTATTAAGGGAATTGGTGCACTGCAATTCCAAGACAGGTTATCAAAGTTAGGGTTATTCAGTTTGGAATAATGAAGGTTTAAGGGCGATCTTATTACAATGTACAAATATAAGAAGAAACAGTATAGAGATCTTATTAAGGAACTTTTTACATATAGACCTTCAACGATGACAAGGAGGCACCCTCTCCTACTAGAAGAAAGATGGTTTCTCAGTCATCATAGATGGCGATTCTTTACTCTAAGAATAGTGAAATTACGGGACTTTCGGGAACATAAACATCACAGTAAAAGATAATGCCTTACCAACACCAGGTCAGATTACCAGTGCACCGCAGGATGCAGCAAGCCTCCATGATAAAGGCGGGGGCAGCACATGTGCAAAATACTAATGCCGACAGCCACTCACTAACCTACCAATTCTTGGAGGGGGTGGCTGTGTAGTATTATGCATGCACACCGATGGAGTTGTGAGCTTGCGTATTTTGGCCAAAATATCGTCCAATACCTCATGTGGTGTACTTATCTTATATACTATTTTTCATCTTTTTTGCACATCTTTTTGCAGGATGCAGCCAGGCCTCTTTAGTGTTGGCTGGGTGAATTGGGGCGTCTGTCCTGTGGGGGTGCATGTATATAGTTCTGGGCAACCCGCCTGATCTAATACTATGGGCGTCATCAATACGCTGCAAGCAAGACATCAATAGGCTGCAAGCCAGACACTGTGTATCACACATATCTGTGTGACTGGCGCCCTATGCAGACTCCATCGGTGTGCATGTATAATACTACACAGCCACCCCCTCCATGAATTGGTAGGTTAGTGAGTGGCTGTCTGCATCAGTATTTTGCACATGTGCTGCCCCCGCCTTTATCATGGAGGCTTGCTGCATCCTGCAGTGCATTGGTAATCTGACCTGGTGTTGGTAAGGCATTATCTTTTACTGTGATGTTTTTTGAAATTATGTCCAATGTTCACCATTTTTAATATTCAGACTTTCGGGAACATCATATTGTAATTGTTGATTTACTAAACAAGTTCAAGTATGGCCCGGATGCTTTTGTTGAAAAATATATTACAGGTTATGGGAACTAGATTCTGTGATAGGACGTTCATCCAGGGAACTAGTCTAATTGCCATTAGTGGAGTTGGGAAGGATTTTTTCGTTAATAGGGGGCAATTAGCATCTGCCTCATGGGTCTTTTGCCTTCCTTTGTATCAACATGTTAGGTTATAGGTAGAACACAATGGATGTCTTCTTTCAATGTACTGTGTGGGGAAATGTATTGTCAGGGGGAATCATACTGTACATCATGCTGTGTGTAATAGGACCGTGGGGGCATCATATTGAGTGTGATAGCCACTGTGGGGCAATGAAAGTGGTATCATACTGTGTGTAGGCATATATGAGGAATTGGACTAGATTAGAATACTGGCATTCGAGAAAGAATGTCACACCGATTGTACTCCCGGGATTATGGTGTGCTGTGTAATAATATATGGTAGCAGGACCCCTCTAGTCTTCATTCCAGGTATACTAACTGCTCAGTGTTACATTGATTTGGTCGTGGAACCAGTGATATGGACATTTCTTAAACGTGCCTCAGTAACTATTTTTCAACATGGAAATGTTAAGCTACATGTTGCAGGTGCTACTGTGAGCAGCATGCTTGACTTAAACATGATACCATGGCCAGAAGCATCTCCGGATTTGACTCCCATCAAGCACTTCATTGGTCGAGCATTGCAAAAGGAGTTGCCGTCAGCAGATCTTGATGATTTGTGTGCCCAAGTGCATTCATTATTCCTCTCTGCTCTGCCTTGCTCACCGCTCCGGCGGTTCCTCTCTGCTCTGCCTTGTCCACCGCTCCGGCGGTTTCGCCCTGCTCTGCCTTGCTCACCGCTCTGGCGGTTCCTCCTGCTCTGCCTTGCCCACCGCTCCGGCGGTTTCGCCCTGCTCTGCCTTGCTCACCGCTCTGGCGGTATCTCTCTGCTCTGCCTTGCCTACCGTTCCAGCGGTTCCTCTCTGCTCTGCTTGTCTACCGCATCTGCGGTTCTGTTCCTGAATCCCAGTTTGTACTGGACCCTATCCAGCCTGCGCTCCAACCTGCTAGTGCCTCCCTGTCTGCACTCCAGCCGTGTTTGCCAGTACCCCCCTGTCTGCATACCAGCCGTGCCTTGCCAGTGCCCTCCTGTCTGCATACCAGCCGTGCTTGCCAGTATCCTCTTGTCTGCACTCCAGCCGTGCCTGCCAATACCCAACTGTCTGTGTGCCAGCCTAACCTGCCCGTTCCTGCATTCCCCGGTGTGGGTCAACAGCTGTGACCGGGGTCTAACCTGGAGTAGCACCTGGTCCCTCTGCTCGGTTCCTCCTTGGTTCACGGAGTCGTTAGCCTCCGTGCGACCTTGGTCGGATCGGGCAGATACTTAGTTATGCCCCTCCAGGCACTCCTCGGTTCATGGTACAGTGGGATCACTAATCACGCTCACGCCAGTCAGTCCAGGCACGAGTGTAACAGTTTTATTTATGTTGTATCGTGTTTGAAGGTTGCCTTTTCCTGATGGCAGGTTTCAGCTCTTTCCAAAGATGCTCAATAGGATTTAGGTCAGGGCTCATAGAAGGCCACTTCAGAATAGTTGAAAGTTTTCCTCTTAGCCGTTCTTGGGTGTTATAAGCTGTGTGTTTTGGGTCATTATCCTGTTGCAAGACCCATGACTGAGACCAAGCTTTCTGACAATGGGTAGCACATTTCTCTCTAGAATCCCTTGATAGTCTTGAGATTACATTTTACCCTGCACAGATTCAAGACACCCTGTGCCAGATGCAGCAAAGCAGCCCGAGAACATAACAGAGCTCCTCCATGTTTCACAGTAGGGACAGTGTTCTTTTCTTGATATGCTTCACTTTTCCGTCTGTGAACATAGTGCTGATGTGCCTTGCCAAAAACTTCAATGTTTGTCTCATCTGTCCATAGGACATTCTCCCAGAAGCTTTGTAGCTTGTCAACATGTAGTTTGGCAAATTCCAGTTTGGCTTTTTTATGAAATTTTTTTCAACAATGGTGTTCTCCTTGGTCGTCTCCCATGAAGTCCACTTTGGATCAAACAACAACGGATGGTGCGATCTGACACTGATGTTCCTTGAGCATGAAGCTCACCTTTAATCTCTTTAGAAGTTATCCTGGGCTCTTTTGTTACCATTCGAATTATCCGTCTCTTTGATTTGTCATCAATTTTCCTCCTGCTGCCACGTCCAGGGAGGTTGGCTACAGTCCCATGGATCTTAAATTTCTAAATAATATGTGCAACTGTAGTCACAGGAACATCAAGCTACTTGGAGATGGTCTTATAACCTTTACCCTTAACTTGCTTGTCTATAATTTTCTTTCTAATCTCCTGAGACAACTCTTTCCTTTGCTTCCTCTGGTCCATGTTGAGTGTGGTACACACCATGTCACCAAACAGCACAGTGAGTATCTGTAGCCCTATATACAGGCCCACTGACTGATTACAAGATTGTAGACACTTGTGATGCTAATTAGTGGACACAACTTGATTTAACATGTATCTGTTGTCACATTATTTTCAGGGGTACCATCATTTTTGTCCAGGCCTATATCATGAGTTACATTTTTTAAAAACTTCTGTGGAAGCAGGGTTGAAAAGCAATGTCTGACTTCCATTTGTTCATTTTCATAGATTTTTAATTTATTATTACTTTTGTCAGATTCAAATTATTTCTGTGACCATTGTGGGTTTTTCCTTTCATTAAACGAGGAGTACCAACAATTTTGACCACGTATGTATGTATGTACAAACACACACACACACACATATGTATATATATATATATATATATATATATATATACACATACACACATACATATATATATATATATATACACACACATATATATACACACACACATATATATACACACATACATATACATACATACACATATATATATGTAGCACCCTGAGGATTCGGCTGCTACAGGAGTATTGCACCTCAACCCAGAGGTGTGATATTCCACTCCCGGGTAAGGATGGAGTGTGGAACTGAGCTCGGTAGGCTGCATGCACTACACACATCCCATTTCCGGAGGGCAGACCAACGGTACTCCCACTTAGAAATGTGCAGGTACGACCGAGTCTGTCCTTGGCTGGAGTGGGAGGGGGTTGGAACATCCCATGTAGTGTAGGGGCAGATAGGGGGAGCAGCCTGGGTAAAGTTAGGAGCTCATTGGGTGCTGGTCACCTGAGCTCACACATAGAGGGATATATAAGGTGGGCACCAACTAAGAACAGGGTCAGTTGCAGAGAGCAAGTCAGCGAGCAGAGGAGAAGAGAGACCCAGAGTGAGAGAGGAGAAAGAGAAGGAAAGACCCAGAGGGGGAAAACAGAAAAGAGGACTCCAAGAACCCAAATTAAATCCCCGGGTGAAGAGTCGGCACAGGGTACCGGATCCCAAACTGGTGGGGGCAGAAGCACACCCTAGCCAGAGACCGGAGGCCGTGGGCAGCATCTGCCACGGCCACCCACCACATCCACCCCGAAGGCATACCACGTGGAGGGTCAGGGAACCCAAGGCCAAGGGTCTCCCAACAGAAGGCCCGAGGGAGCTGGACCTAGGTGGATCGCTGGTGGGGACGGCCAGAGGAAAGGACAGAAGGAGAGCTCAGGGTCACGCTCCGGACTTATTTGGGGGTTGGCTGAATCCAGGACCTGGTGAACGCAGCACGGCTCGGGTGGTCACTTGAAGCTAGAGTGACCGGGAAAATCAGCAGTAAGTAAATACCCTAAACTGCACAACCCGACTCTGTCTCTGATTGCCGTCTACACTGCACCACCACAACCCCCATCCTCTGCACCTGATCCCCCTGAGGCTATACCCCTCCCGTTGGGGGTTATCCTATCAAGCTGCACCAACACCATCAGCCTCAGCGGACCCTGCTGCAGCGGCGGCCACAGTGACCGCAACACAACGGGTGGCGTAGTCGACAATAAAGAACTTAATAACATCTGTAGGACTGCCACATACAACTGAGTTTGACACCCTGGGCACGGACCGGGTCACAGCCACTCAGAGACTACAATCCCCATCTGATTCGGCTCCGGATATTCCCTTAAGAGAATATGGCCCAGGGGGCGCGTCAACTTTGGCGTAGTCGGCAGGATTACGTGCCCGCAACACCCGGGTACTGCGTGCCTGAAGCAAAGAACAAGTTTACCTCAAAAAGAAGTCTCCAGCCGGTTCCGGAGGGTCCCCGCCATCGGACCCCATCACCAGTCGATTCCCGCCGGTTGTCCGCCATTTCCAGCTTTTTCCCGCCATCTGCAGAGTTTCCCGCCACTGGGAAGCGATTCCCGCCATTTCCGAAAATTTCCCGCCTTGGAAGAGCGGACGCCATTATGGGCGTGCCAGAGGGTGGCAAGAAGCCACCTCCCATCGTGGGCCAGGACCGAAAATGGCGCCAAAAGTGGAAACCGCCCCCACCAACAGAGACTGTGATGCTAGAGGTGTCTGTCAGCGTGAAAGAACTGCCCCTGGAGCTGACAGTCACCGAGTTGCCCCGGGACCGCCCTCGAAGTGGGAGGAGACGAAAGAAAAGAACGAAGATGGGTGCCGCCTGGAGCAGTCTGGAGCGAGCGCACCCGGAGGCAAGAAGCCTGGAGAAGAGTAGCGGAGGAGCTTACCTGGAGATGGAGAGAAAGCAGAACAGCACCGGCCCGCTGGCCAGGAGTCTGCTAGAGACAGAGGAAGGAGAGCAGAGCAGCACCGGCCCGCTGGCCAGGAGCCTGCTGGAAGAAGAGCAGAGCAGCACCGACCCGTTGGTCAGGAGCCTGCTAGAAGCAACGACCCCACTAGGCCTAGTGGAGGTCCTCGCACAGCTCCCCCGAGACCGGGAGTGTGCACAGACTGCCCTGGAGGGCCTCGCACGGAGGATGGCCCGGGTACAGCGAGAGACATTGGCGGAGTGGAGCCGAGAGATGGCCCAGCAAACCAAGACCCGGAGCACGCCAACCAAGATGAGGAGACAGACCGCCTCTGAGGATGGCGCGGGAGGACCCAAGGCCGGAGACGGCGCCGAGAAGGGAGCCGAACGCATGGAGGCAGGTAAAGGGGACGTCTATACCCCAAACCGGGAAACCGCTTACCTGCCCCAGCTCCCCGTCGCAGAGCCCGAAAGTCCCCCTGCTGTCCCCGAAAACGCCATGTCACCAACGCAGACTAGGCCCCAACCGGAAGCCGCCGCCGCGACCCCTGTGACGCCATGCGCAACGACCCCGAGCGTGGCAAAACAGGAAGCAACACCAGCCTGGTCGCAGGGCCTAGAATTCCCGGGCGCCGCACCACCAACAGCGCCCCCTACCTCCGCGGGGCCACCGGCCTGGCCGCAAGGCCAGGTAGCCCAGGGCGCCGCCGTCCTAACGGTGCCCTTCACCTTCCAGGTGCCCCAGGCCTGGCCGCAAGGCCTGGGCAACCCGGGCGCCACCACCACCGCGCCCGCGCCCGTAAAACCAAGGGTGCCGCGTCTGGGAGAGGACTTGTTTGCCCAGCACACGTGGCCGGACGGGCAGCCTTTCATCTGGCCCCAGGAATATTATGAACTGGAGCAGCAGAGGAGGGTTGGGGCCATGTGTGCACCCCTGATTCCGGCTCCGAAGCCCGTGATAAGGATCTCACCCCCGCTTGAGGAGACCCAATTTGAGTGGGACCCCACCGGAGAAGATCTAATGGGGTTCACTCAAGAAACCCGGGCAGCTGCAGCGGAGCGTGCTGAGTGCTGCCGACAGCAGCTCGAGGAGTTTGCGAGGGAGCGGAGAGAGAGGCGGGTCCGGGAACAACAGGCCCAAATAAGGAGCGCCGAGCAGAAGAGCCGGACCAGGAGGGACCCCCGTGCAGCGCACAGTCCCCGCACCACCGGGACTGTAATCAAGTTCAACATGCAGCACGGGTGGGGCTTCATCCGAGACCACCACACCTCCGGTGACGTCTTTGTCACGCGCAGAGACGTTGAGTCCCATCTGCCGGAGGGGCACAGAGGCCGTGACCTTTACATCGGGGACGAGGTCACCTTTACCCGGCACAAGTGTGCCAAAGGACCCTACGCCCTCCACGTGCATCGCCTGACGGAGGAGGAGTTGCGGTGTGAGGAGGAGGAGCAAGAAGACCCGGACGGGTCTAACGCAACAGCTGACTACAAGAAAAGAGCAGGAGGACGCCGTCGTTGAGGACGGTAGTGAAGGAGACTGTATATAGTTACCCGTAGGGGTACAAAGAAACTGTTACTGCAAATATAGTCCCCGTTGGGACCAGCTGATGTGAACTGTTCACCCGTTTTACCCTTAATCCCACAGGCTGAGGACTGTGAGCAGCCATTCCTTTCCCTCCTTAACTGGCCGAGGACTGAGAGCGGCCACACTATCCCTTGTACATAGTTGCGCTTCCTAAAGCGCCCCCTACTGGTTTTACCTTAAAACCACCTTTAAGAAAAGGAACTGTCGCACTTTGCCCGGTCAACAGTATCCCAGTGACCGGAGGAGGAGCCAGAGACGACGAGAATGTTTTATATAAAAAGTTTTATTGATGCTGCTAATTTATATGATGTTTTATATGTTTTATATGTTTTATATGTTTATGGAAAAAAAATTGTATGTTTGGATGTTTTTGTCTTGCAGCCCGAGGACGTGCTGTGATTTACCAGGGGGGAATGTAGCACCCTGAGGATTCGGCTGCTACAGGAGTATTGCACCTCAACCCAGAGGTGTGATATTCCACTCCCGGGTAAGGATGGAGTGTGGAACTGAGCTCGGTAGGCTGCATGCACTACACACATCCCATTTCCGGAGGGCAGACCAACGGTACTCCCACTTAGAAATGTGCAGGTACGACCGAGTCTGTCCTTGGCTGGAGTGGGAGGGGGTTGGAACATCCCATGTAGTGTAGGGGCAGATAGGGGGAGCAGCCTGGGTAAAGTTAGGAGCTCATTGGGTGCTGGTCACCTGAGCTCACACATAGAGGGATATATAAGGTGGGCACCAACTAAGAACAGGGTCAGTTGCAGAGAGCAAGTCAGCGAGCAGAGGAGAAGAGAGACCCAGAGTGAGAGAGGAGAAAGAGAAGGAAAGACCCAGAGGGGGAAAACAGAAAAGAGGACTCCAAGAACCCAAATTAAATCCCCGGGTGAAGAGTCGGCACAGGGTACCGGATCCCAAACTGGTGGGGGCAGAAGCACACCCTAGCCAGAGACCGGAGGCCGTGGGCAGCATCTGCCACGGCCACCCACCACATCCACCCCGAAGGCATACCACGTGGAGGGTCAGGGAACCCAAGGCCAAGGGTCTCCCAACAGAAGGCCCGAGGGAGCTGGACCTAGGTGGATCGCTGGTGGGGACGGCCAGAGGAAAGGACAGAAGGAGAGCTCAGGGTCACGCTCCGGACTTATTTGGGGGTTGGCTGAATCCAGGACCTGGTGGACGCAGCACGGCTCGGGTGGTCACTTGAAGCTAGAGTGACCGGGAAAATCAGCAGTAAGTAAATACCCTAAACTGCACAACCCGACTCTGTCTCTGATTGCCGTCTACACTGCACCACCACAACCCCCATCCTCTGCACCTGATCCCCCTGAGGCTATACCCCTCCCGTTGGGGGTTATCCTATCAAGCTGCACCAACACCATCAGCCTCAGCGGACCCTGCTGCAGCGGCGGCCACAGTGACCGCAACACAACGGGTGGCGTAGTCGACAATAAAGAACTTAATAACATCTGTAGGACTGCCACATACAACTGAGTTTGACACCCTGGGCACGGACCGGGTCACAGCCACTCGGAGACTACAATCCCCATCTGATTCGGCTCCGGATATTCCCTTAAGAGAATATGGCCCAGGGTCGCGTCATATACACACACATACATATATATATAGTGATGTAGCAGACATCCCTTTAATGGTTTGGTGTGTTTTTGAATGACCATGTACCTTCCTCTTTAACGGACTGGTCACATGACTGTGACATCACACAGGTCCTTATGCACACAGAGGGTGTGGACACATGACTCTGACATCAGTTAAGGTCCTATCTGTGTGTGTGCTGCAGTATATATAAACCCTGTGTGATTTGTGACAGGTGTGTTCCGGTGTGTAGGAGTTCCTGGGTGTTGGGAGCTCCTGTGTGGGCACCGTGTGAGCGGCACGAGGCTGTTCCCTGTGTGTGGGGAACACCGCTCGTGGGAAGCCTGGTGAGGCCTGGTGGACTCCGGTGGAGGTGAAGCCTGGATCCCTGTGAGAGTGTGGGGGATGCCAGTAAGCCTCGGAGTGCCACACAAGCACACAAATTTTGGGGTCCATTTTTTCTTGTTAGCCCTGTGAAAATAAAAAAAATTGGGTCTAAAGTAACATTTTTGTGAAAAAAGTTAAATGTTCATTTTTTTCTTCCACATTCAAAAAATTCCTGTGAAGCATCTGAAGGGTTAATAAAGTTCTTGAATGTGGTTTTGAGCACCTTGAGGGGTGCAGTTTTTAGAATGGTGTCACTTTTGGGTATTTTCTGTCATAAAGACCTCTCAAAGTGACTTCAAATGTGATGTGGTCCCTAAAAAAATGGTTTTATACATTTTGTTGGAAAAATGAGAAATCGCTGGTCAACTTTTAACCCTTATAGCTCCCTAACAAAAAAAAATTTTGGTTCCAAAATTGTGCTGATGTAAAGTAGACATGTGGGAAATGTTATTTATTAACTCTTTTGTGTGACATATCGCTCTGATTTCAGGGCTTAAAAATTCAAATTTTGAAAATCGCAAAATTTTCAAAATTTTCGCCAAATTTCCATTTTTTTCACAAATAAACGCAAGTGATATCGAAGAAATTTTTCCACAATCATGAAGTACAATATGTCACGAAAAAACAGTCTCAGAATCAGGGGGATCCGTTGAAGCGTTCCAGAGTAATTACCTCATAAAGTGACAGCGGTCAGAATTGTAAAAATTGGCCCGGTCATTAACGTGCAAACCACCCGCGGGGCTTAAGGGGTTAAAGAGAACCTGTCACGTCCTAGCTGCCCTCTACACTGCCCCCATAGCGTTGGTAGTGACGCAATGTGCATCACTAGCAAGCTGTTTTCATGAAAATCACTGCAGCTATAATGAATTTATAACGTTTAATATACTTATATCTAGGGCCGGCTCCAGGTTTTTCTGGGCCCCGGGCGAGTCTCAGTGGGCCCCTCTAACACATACCACGATTCATGATGCACAGATACCGCAGAGAAATCTATATATATAGTACAATGCAAAGATTTCACTTCTTACATTACATGAGTGATATCTACTGTAAATTCTACAATAGCTCAGAAGCCGGAGAATCCTCGCAGCACACAGTGCAGACCGGACAATATAGTCCTCCATACAGTATTATGGGCACCACTAAGTCCTCCATACAGTTTTATGGGCCCCATTATATATTGCTCCATACAGAATAATGACCCCACATAGTCCTCGTACAGTATAATGGGCACCACATATCTCCATACAGAATACTGGCCCCCATATAAGGCCGCATACGGAATACTGGCCCCCATATAAGGCTCCATAAAGGAATACTGGCCCCCATATAAGGCCCCATACGGAATACTGGCCCCCATATAAGGCCCCATATGGAATACTGGCCCCCATATAAGGCCCCATACGGAATACTGGCCCCCATACGAAATACTGGCCCCCATATAAGGCCCCATACGGAATACTTGCCCCCATATAAGGCCCCATAAAGGAATACTGGCCCCCATATAAGACCCCATGAAGGAATACTGGCCCCCATATAAGGCCCCATACGGAATACTGGCCCCCATATAAGGCCCCATACGGAATACTGGCCCCCATGTAAGGCCCCATACGGAATACTGGCCCCCATATAAGGCTCCATACGGAATACTGGCCCCCATATAACGCTCCATACGGAATACTGGCCCCCATATAAGGCTCCATACGGAATACTGCCCCCCATATAAGGCTCCATACAGAATACTGGCCCCCATATAACGCTCCATACAGGATACTGGTCCTCTTATAAAGCTCCATACAGGATACTGGCCCCCATATAACGCTCCATACAGGATACTGGTCCCCTTATAACGCTCCATACAGGATACTGGCCTCCATATAATGCTCCATGCAGGCTGTTACCCCCCACATAATGCCCCATACAGGCTGTCTCCCCCCTTATAATGCTCCATGCAAGCTGTTACCCCCCACATAATGCCCCATACAGGCTGTCCCCCCACCGTATAATGCTCCATGCAGGCTGTTCCCCCCACATAATGCACTAAGCAGGCTGTCCCCCCCCCTTATAATGCCCCATGCAGGCTGTTCCCCCCTTATATTGCCCCATGCAGGCTGTCACCCCTCCTCTTTATAATGCCCCATGCAAGATGTCACCCCCTCTCTCTATAATGCCCCAAACAGGATGTCACCCCCCCTCTTTATAATCCCCAATCAGGATGTCACCCCCCCTCTTTATAATGCCCCATTCAGGATGTCACCCCCTCTCTTCATAATGCCCCATGCAGGATGTCACTCCCCTCTGTTTATAATGCCCCATGCAGGATGTCACCCCCTCTCTTTATAATGCCCCATGCAGGATGTCACCCCCTCTCTTTATAATGCCCCATGCAGGATGTCACCCTCTCTCTTTATAATGCCCCATGCAGGATGTCACCCCCTCTCTTTACAATGTCCTATGCAGGATGTCACCCCCCTCTCTTTATAATGCCCCATGCAGGATGTCACCCTCTCTCTTTATAATGCCCCATGCAGGATGTCACCCCCTCTCTTTACAATGTCCTATGCAGGATGTCACCCCCCTCTCTTTATAATGCCCCATGCAGGATGTCAGCCCCCCTCTCTTTATAATGCCCCATGCAGGATGTCACCCCCTCTCTTTATAATGCCCCATGCAAGATGTCACCCCCCTCTCTTTATAATGCCCCATGCAGGATGTCACCCCCTCTCTCTATAATGCCCCATGCAGGCTGTCACCCCCTCTCTCTATAATGCCCCATGCAGGATGTCACCCCCCCTCTCTTTATAATGCCCCATGCAGGATGTCACCCCCCCTCTCTTTATAATGCCCCATGCAGGATGTCACCCCCCCTCTCTTTATAATGCCCCATGCAGGATGTCACCCCCCCATATTATGCCCCATGCAGGATGTCACCCCCCCCCCCCATATTATGCCCCATGCCTCCATACATTAAAAAAAAAATCAAATACTCACCTCCCTCCTCACCTGCTGCAGCTGCTCGGGTCGGGACTCCAGCGTTGGCGGCGTCTTTCCGCTCTGTGCTCCCTGTGACAGCTCAGGGGGAGGGCGCGGTGGAAAGACTTCACCGCACCCTCTGACCTGAGACGTCACAGAGAGTGCAGAGCAGGAAGACGGCGGATCTGCAGAGGCACGGGGAGAGGTAAGTATCCGGCTGCCGGGGCCCTGAGCAAGCGGGGGAGAAGGGCGGGCGCTGACACCGCTCTCCTCCGCCCATAGCCCAACGGGGTGCGCGACCGCCAGTGGGCCCCCCTGCCTGCTCAGGGCCCCGGCACTTGCCCGGGTGCGCCGGGTGCTGACGCCGGCCCTACTTATATCCTACCTGCCTTTTCAATCATAGGGGCGTGCTTGTCATATTCAGTCAAGGGCGAGCGCAGCATTCACTCACTGCTGGCGCCGTCCATGTATTTGAATCCTGTTCCTGACCAGCGCTGATATTGTGGGACGCAGGCGCACTTGTAGATGTCCGGCCGCCTGCGCAGTGAGGCTCTGTGATTACCAGATTCACTGCGCATGCTCTGGGAACATAGCGCGTTAAAGCGCATGCGCAGTGAGGCTGTGTGATTATGACTTTTTCTTCACTTTGAAAATTGTTTAAGTTGGCTGAGGGACTGGGTGGTTTACCTAGGACAAGGAATGGCCATGTGTAAGAAAAACCGCTACTGATTGTAAATTACAGATTCTGTTAACTACAATAAATAAGTTGGTTAACAAGAAACACTTTGATATAGTGCACTACACAATACAGTTCTCTTTTACACACTGTATAGTTTGCTAAAAGGCACACGTTTTAGTGGGAGAGGCCGAAAAATGAACGAGTAATACAACCGTTTATGGATGCTGTAGTGTGGACCCCTAGAGTCAATTCTCCTGGTGGGCCCTAGGCACCCCAGTCCGACCCTGTATGAGGCCTTTACATGGTATCAACGCCTGCGATGAGAACGCCACATCATAGTAATAGCAGAATCACAAATATAAGATTATATGAACAGATTAAAGCAAGATTTCTATTGCTGGCTGCAGAATGAGTTAACTGGGATATCATCAGTGAGTTTGATCTGACTGGAGAAGTAACTACTCTTGTTTTTATTCTTTTGAGCTCCATTCAGCTAATTTATGATTTATCACCTTCCCTGAGCATACATGGAAATCATGGGGTCCCATAGCAGAAGTAATAATTAAGCCCCCACAAAAAAACATTAATATTCAGCGGGGTCACAGAAGAGCATACCTCACAAGTTTGCAACCCTTCCATAGTAATTTTGCCCCAATTGAAGCCCCCTAGTGTTCCCACGTACTAAGATACTCCTTTAATGGCCAAAAATGTGCCCCCAAACACAGTAAGATACCCCCACAGTGAATTTCTCCACTGTACCCTCCACACATACAGTATGATGACTCTACAGTACCCCCGCAAAGTATGATAAACCCCAGTGACCTCTACACAGTATGATGGCCCCCGCATAACCCTCCACACAGTATAATGGACCCCGCACAGCCCTCCACACTGTATAATGGTCCTCATACAGTGTAATGGCCCCCACTATCCACCCAAGCAGTATAATGACCCCCATCAGCCACTTATACAGTATAATGCCCCTCACCACACAGCCCTCCAAATAGTATAATGGCCCAAACACAACGCTCCAAATAAAATAATAGTCCTCACATAAGCCTCTAAACAATATAATAGTCCCCACCCAGCCCTCCAAATAATATAATGGACCCCACATAGGCCTCCAAATAGTATAATAGTCCCCATACAGCTCTTCAAATAATAGAACGGTCCCCACATAGCCCTCCAAATAGTATGATAGCCTGACACATAGCCATTCAAATAGTAGTATAATGGCCCCCACAGAGCACTACAAATAGTATGATGCTCCCCACATAATCCTCCAAATAGTAGAATGATGGCCCCCACATAGTTCTCCAAATAGTATGATGGTCCCCAAGACAGCCCTAAAATTAGTATTTTAGCACCCCAAATATGATGATGCCCCCCAAATAACCCTTCAAATAATATGATGGCCTCCAAGTAGCCCTACAAATAGTATCATGGCCTTCCAGTTTGCCCTCCAAATAATATGATGGCCCTCACAAACTACTTATTAATTAAAAAAAAAATACTCACCTCTCCCCATTCCCCTGCTGTTCTGGTCTTTGCAGCATGTGGTTTGAAACTATGCTCAGCTCGGCACAGTGGACGCGATTTTGGGACGTTATCACGTCCACTGAGCTGAGACATCAGAAGCACAGAGGAGAATGATGGAGGAGGGAGCAGACGGTTCCCTCCTCCATCATTCCTTTCAATTGTATCTGCATCCAGAATGTGGATACAGTTGAAAGTGTGATGCTGGATGCGGGGGGCCCGATGCCTGTGCTGACATCGCCATCTGTCTCACAGTTGCAAAGCAGCTGCGGGGTCTGCCGTTATTAGCGGTATGCCAGTGCCATTGTTATGTGACATGAGCCCCGGGAGAGCCAGTGCCGAGACAGCTGGTACAACACCAACACCGAAGGTGAATATAAGTGTTATTTTACTGGGGAGAAACATAGGGATTTAGAAGGGGTTGTCTGATTAGTGGACATCCCCTTTAAGTAATCAAGTTCATTAAAGGGGTTGTCCACTACTGCACATCCCCAGCTTATTACATTTAGGACTTCAGCACCGCTTTTTCCGGACATTGCTATGACTTGTTATGTCCTCTGCAGCCAATTAGCAGATGTTGGTCAATAGTCTGTCAGGACGGACATCTGCTCTGAAGAAATAGAGTTTTTGAGACTTGTAGACATTATGGAATAACGTCCATAAAAATATCCCAAGCCGGTATTGGTCCTCCAAGAAGCATGAAGCCCTCGCTGCTACTAACTTACTCCCATACCTGGATCTACCTAGATGATGAAAACACTTGGACTGTAAGGTACAAATCAGGTGAAATTATGAAACCTGGAGGGAATGTCACTTCAGGTTGTGCGTAGATATCCGTAGATAGAAGTTGTTATTTATCCGCCATTAATGAAATGTTTTGTCCATTTTTGCTCCACAAATCTGAGGCCGATGAATGGGGGAATGGCACCAATGCTATGGAGAATGCCTTGAAAATTGAAAAGGGCGTAAATAAGGCTCTGCTGGACCTCCACAAGATTGCTATGGACCATGCGGACCCTCATGTAAGTGACTCCCCCATAGCGTATAGATACCGCGTGTTCATTTTATAAAATATCCTCCATGAAGGAACAGTTCATGTATCTTCTGTGACCTCCATATTGTGCTGTTCCTGGAAATGTAATACCACCTGACTACTAGATGTCACGTTCCCCTTTATAATGGGGGGTGTTCCAACACAAGCTGCATATTATGGCACTGTTATAAAGCTATGGGACAATTCATTAGTGTATTTGCACCTTTTTTTTCTAGTTTTTAGTGTTTTTCATTTGCGCCTTGTTCTTCTTTTAATTTGCGCCTTTTTGAAGTCTGCAGCGTTCCCTTTTTTTTCATTGATCATTATGGGGTTTCCGGCTAATTATCTAATTGTGACTTTTTAAAAAGTTGTCACATTTTTACTCAAATATATTTCAAGTGATTTTGTGTTCTGTAGTCCGGGAGGTTTTTTTGCACAAACTTTGCAACATTTTAGCATGCCACTTTTTTGCGATACAAAGACACAAAAAGGTTTAAAGACAAAAAAAATACAGTTTTGATTTTGGGCAAAATCCATGAACCAGGTGCGCCACTTTCAGGAATTTGGCACAAAAAAATCAAATGATACAAAAGAGAAAAGGGACTTGAAAAAATACAATGTTGTATTGGGCCCTATGACGGCACAGCACAGATTTTAGTAAAGGTTTTGCAGGATTACTAAGAGGGGTTCACATGCTATCAATTGTTAAAAAAACAAGCAAAATGATGACTCGGACCCTCTGATTTTCGAGGTATAAGACTACGTCCCCACAATGAGCTTCTAGTGAGTTTTAGATATAGCAGATTTTCTGCCCCATTAAGTAAAATAGGTTACTTGAATTTTTTTCGAAAATATACAGCATAAAAAACTCACCCAAAACTCATTGTGAGAACGTAGCCTAAGGGTATGTGCACATCATTTAGACGCCGGTGAGTTGTCCTTGGTGAAGCTCTGCCACCGGTGGTTTTCACTCTATACTTTAAAGGGAACCTGTCATGTCCCTAAACGCTATTAACCTGCAGATATGGGGTTAATCTGCAGGTTTATAAAGCTGCCGGGCGTCTTACTGAAAGGCCGGCTACCGGGAGGAAATGCACTTTATTCCCCACGGCAGCCTCCAGCTTTCAGTCATAGAGGCGCGGCCGGCGTGGCTTCAGTCATTGTTCAGTACATAGTGAGCGGCGGCTATAACCGCACCCTGGCACTGACTGACAGCCGGCTAAGCGGCCCCTGTAACCGCTCCCTGTAAAGACTGACAGCCGGATCTGTACTGATGTACTGCTGAGCTGTCAGTCAGTGCCGGGGCGTTGTTACAGCTGCCGATCACTGTATATTGAACGGTGTCTGAAGTTGCGCCGGAAGTGTGGCACCCCAGGGGTCTGGTTTCCACAGTAATAGCAATATTACGTCTGTGAGCAGGTGGGAGGTTTCCTGGTCAGACATCCTATGCATGCCACACCTCCTGCCCAGTCCTGGGAGGGGAAGAACTTCCCCTATATAAAGCTGGGGCTGAGGCAGGGTTAGAAGAGAGTGAGAGAACACAGACAGAGACACAGTCTGGTCTGTAGTGGAGCAGCTTTAGGAGCAAGAAAGATCAGGAGCTGTGTGGGAGCTGTGCTAAAAGAGATCAGGGGCTGGAAGCTGTAGAGCTCGCCCTGATTGAAGAGTTCTTACCGGACCCGGAGTCCGAGGCTGTGGGGACTAATCCTTACCCAGCAGCAGAAACCGCCCGGCAGGGGATTTCAGGTCCTCTGGCCAAGAAACCCGAAGGCACGGTCACACGCAAGGGACCAGCACCGCCGTCGTGGAGCGGAAGCTACCAGAAGGCCCCGAGTCACCGGCCATACGGGTGAGCACCACACGGTACACTCAGGGACGTGGGCTACTTTTACCCGCCTCTAGCAAGGTAGCCAGAAGAGTACGATTAGTTGGGGAGGCCTACAACTCCGCCTGGCCAGGGAAGATTCCATCTGCTCACGGACTGACCAGGCCCCGATCGCTAGCCAGTACTCCGGGAGGGTCTACCTTTGCCACCAGTAAAGACCCTGAACTACACCGCACCGTCTCTGAGTGTTTCATCATCCACGTCCGCTGCCCTGAGGCCATACCCCTCCCGTTGGGGGTTATACCATCCCCGCTGCACAACCGTACCACCGGCCTCAGCGGTCTGCCCTGCAGCGGCGGTCTCATGACCGCATTCAACGGGTGGCGTAGTCGAGCAATATAACATCTACTGCTAAATACTGCCGCTCAGTTTGACTCCCTGGGCACGGACCGGGTCACCGCCACGAGACTACTACCCCCATCTGATCCGGCTCCGGGTAAGCCCCCGTGCGCGCGATGCCGCACGACACAGCAGGCCCAGGGGCGCGTCAACTTTTGGCGTAGTCGGCAGGATTCCGTGCCCGCAACCACCGGGTACTGCGCGCCTGAAAAAGAGACTTTTAAACTTACCTGTGGTGAAGATTCCCGCCATCCGACGCCATCTTCCACCTCCTTCCCGCCATCCGTGGAGTTTTCCCGCCGTTGGACGCCATCTTCTGCCTTCTTCCCGCCATCCGTGGAGTTTTCCCGCCGTTGGACGCCATCTTGAAGACGCCGCGCAGGAAGAAGAGGGGCGTGGACTCCGAAAAGCCCGCGAGAACTGAAGCCCCGCCTCACGTCCGGACGTTGCGTAAGGTCCTGGAAGGAGCCCAGCAGACGCCGACGTCATAGGAGTGCGACGGAAGGTCCTCGACCCTGACAATCCACTGCGGAGCCGCGGCCTACGGAAGAGGATCATCGCAAGGTAGGCCACGGTCCACTAGGGGGGAGGAAGATGTCGGATACGGAGGAGAGCTTCACTGCCGCAGCCACCGCCAGCGCCACCGCTGCTGCGGTCATGCCTTTCACTATGCCCTATATCCCGGGGGCAGCCTGGCTACCCCAGTACTCAGGGGAGTCACATACCCTGAATGACTTTAGAGAAAAGCTGGATAGCCTCTTCCAGGTGTACCCCCTCACAGAAGAGCAAAAAGTGAGCATCCTGGTGGCCCAACTAACCGAGGCAGCCCAAAGGGAGGTAAAGTCCTGGCCGCCTGGGAGGAGGACTGTCGCAGGGATATTAACCCGGCTGAAGGACACCTTTGATACCCGCACCTCAGCTGAGATTAAGCTTAGATTCTACGGGTGCAAACAGCGAGCACATGAGAATATAAGGGACTATGCACTAAACCTACAAGAGGCCCTGAGAGCCATTAAGCAGACCGACCCTGACGGCGTGGGAAACGAGGACAGGCTGTTGACCGAACAATTTATAGAGGGACTATATTGCAATGCCCACCGAACCCAGTTGCGGGCAATGGCCTTACAGGATCCTCATCTGGACTTTGCACAGTTCAAGGACAGAGCCATTCGGGTGCTCCGAGAACCGGCACCGGGTGGCGTTGTGACCCACAGGCGCCCTACTACCGCTTACCACCAGGAGGCGGCGCCCTTGTCGGCAGGGCCTGTGGGGGCTGATGCGCAGGCTTTGAACAATGACCCGGCTCCAGACCTGCACCATCAGGTCCAAGAGCTAGCTAAAAGCGTAGCTGCACTAACCCGAACTGTGCAGTCTTTACATGTTGCTGCTCCAGGGAAGATCCAGCTGGCATCCGGACCGGAGGACATCCCGTGGCGTCGACCAAGGAGGACCCCACCGGCCAGAGGAAGACCCAGCGACCGATACAACGAGGACGGACAGCCCATCTGCCGCCGCTGCAATCAACCCGGACATATGGCAAGGTACTGTCCTTTAAACTGGCACAACCTCGGGTAGAGGGCCAACCCCTAGGAATAAGATCACCAGGCCCATCGAACTGGCGTGACAAATATGTGGGAGGACGTCCAGTCTTGCCTGTGGTACTGGATGGCATTCCTATGAGTGCCCTACTTGACACCGGGTCACAGGTCACCACCATCCCGTACGTGCTCTTCAAGCAGTACTGGAATGACTCGGATATAACCCGCTACCCTGATGACGACTTGAGTATCATCGCCAGCAATGGTCAACCCGTGCCACAGATCGGATTCAAAGAGATGACCATTAAAATCGGTAGAGTCGAACTGGCAGCACAGGGACTGATCATTGTAGACATTGACAAGCGCGAGAGTCACCCAAAGATAACGCTAGGAACTAATGTGATTGAAAATTGTCTTGCAGAGGTGATTTTCATTTTACAGCAGGTTGCCAAGAACGCCAGCTCCGGCCAGCAGCGAGTGCTCCAAAAAGAGATCCGGGCACTGATGCGGCGGCAACAGGTGGAACTCTCCGGTGGTGAGATTGGAAGCGTGAGAATGTGTGACCCTTTCCCTATTGCCATGCCCCCAAAAAGTGAAATGATGATTTGGTGCCGGGCAGCTATTGGTCTAAGAGGTAGAGACTACCAAGCAATGGTAGAACCCGTCTACTCAGACAGTGGGCCCACCATTTTGACAGCACGGGGGGTGGTTGATGTACGCCATGGGAGGGTGCCCGTTCGCATAATAAACATCGGGAAGAGAGAAGTACACCTGCCCCGGTATGCCACGCTAGCTAAATTGTTCACCATAAACCAGAATTCTGTACAGGCCGTTGAACCCTTGCCTCCATCTCAACCAGAGGAAGGTAACGGCTCTAAGAAAACAATAGAGGACTGGTGTCAGCAACTACATTTGGGTACTGACTCCACTCCCTCACACCAGAAACAGGGAGTCTATCGGGTGGTTCAAGAGTACGAGAGAGTGTTTAGTAAACACCCGTTAGACTTCGGGCGAGTAAAGGGGGTAGAACACCATATCCCCACGGGAGACCATCCTCCCATAAAGGAGAGATACCGACCCGTACCCCCTGCACACTACCAATACGCCAAGGGGATGCTTAGAGACATGAAGGAGGCTGGGGTAATTAGGGATAGCTGTAGCCCCTGGGCAGCTCCACTGCTTTTGGTTAAAAAGAAAGACAACACCATGAGAATGTGTGTAGATTACCGGAAAATCAACCGTATCACACACAAAGATGCGTACCCCTTACCAAGGATAGAGGAGTCTTTGGCTGCTTTAAGATCTGCTAACTTCTTCTCTACTTTGGATCTCACTAGCGGGTCCTGTCAGGTTCCTGTAGCAGAGGCGGACCGGCAGAAGACCGCATTCACCACCCCGATGGGACTTAGCGAGTTTACCTGCATGCAGTTTGGACTCTGCAACGCACCAGGAACCTTCCAACGGTTGATGGAATGCTGTCTGGGACACCGAAACTTTGAGACGGTCCTGTTATACCTGGACGATGTCATCGTCTACTCCAAGACCTACGAGGACCACCTGAAACACCTGGCAGAAGTGTTCGAAGCCCTGGCAAACTACGGCCTGAAGGTGAAACTCTCCAAGTGTCACCTCCTGAAACCAAAGGTGCAGTACCTGGGACACGTGGTGAGTGCTGACGGAGTGGCTCCCGACCCTGATAAGATCACCACAATTAAGGAATGGCCAAGCCCCTCCAGCGTAAAGGAAGTGCGGCAGTTCCTCGGGTTGGTAGGCTACTACCGAAGGTTCATTCCGGGTTTCACCAAAAAGGCAGCTCCTATGCAGGACCTCCTGATAGGCCAGTCCAGGAAGGCCAAGAACCAGAAGCCGCCCTTCAGATGGGAGAAGTTGGAAGAAGAGTCCTTCCGCCAGCTGAAGATGGCCCTCAAGGGGGATGAAATCCTGGCGTACCCTGATTACAGCCAGCCCTTTATCCTCTACACCGACGCAAGTAACATCGGGCTAGGAGCCGTACTGTCCCACATCCAGCAGGGGAAAGAACGGGTAATTGCTTACGCCAGCCGAAAACTGCGACCCACCGAAAGAAACCCTGAGAATTACAGCTCATTCAAGCTAGAATTCCTGGCAGTGGTGTGGGCAGTCACCGAACGCTTTAAGCACTACCTCGCCTCTTCCCGGTTCACCGTGTACACGGATAACAACCCGTTGACACACCTGGATACGGCAAGACTCGGTGCCCTGGAGCAGAGATGGATGGCCCGCCTGTCCAACTTTGAGTTCACAATCAAATACCGGGCAGGACGCTCCAATACCAACGCGGATGCCTTGTCCAGAATGCCAAACCTACCGGACGTGGGGGAAGATCCAGAGGAACTGGAAGAAGTTGAACTTCCCGCGTTCCACCGGCATGGGACTATCCAGTATTCCCACCGTGTAAGGAGTAAGCAATCCGCTACGTTCAACCCCTTACCTCATTACAACTGGGCGGAAACGCAAGACAGTGACCCCGCCGTCCGACTGGTGAAGGAGATGCTGACTCAGCCAGATGCCCTCCTTGACCCAGACGCTCCGGAGGAGGCCAAGCAACTGTGGATTGAGAAGAGTCGACTGTTCCTTTACAAGGGGAAGTTGTGCCGCAGAATGGTTAACTCCCGGACGCATGAACTGATCTGGCAAGTAGTGGTGCCAAGAAGAGACGCGGCTATGGTGTTGGAGGCATACCACAACGGAGCTGGGCACTTCGGATGGAAGAAGCTGGAGTTCCTGCTGCGTGCGCGGTTCCACTGGGTAGGCATGAGAGGAATCATCGAGAGGTGGTGCAGAGACTGTGGCCCGTGCCACCTAAGAAGGAAGGACCGTGCCAGCCAGAAGACTCCCTTGCAGCCCATCATCACCCGACAGCCACTGGAACTGGTAGCCCTGGACCATGTGAAACTGGCTCCAAGCAGATCTGGGTATGTCTACGCCCTCACAATCGTAGATCATTACTCCCGGTTCCTGGTGGTGGTCCCGGTCAAGGACTTAACGGCTCAAACAGCAGCTAGAGCTTTCCAGCAGCACTTCTGCCGTCCACACGGATACCCAGAGCAGGTGCTGACGGACCAAGGACCAGCCTTTGAAGCGGAAGTCTTCCAGGAGTTCTGTACTCTGTATGGCTGCCGGAAGATAAGAACAACACCCTATCATCCGCAAACCAATGGGCTCTGCGAGAAAATGAACCAGGTGGTGATAGATCTTCTGAAAACATTGCCCCTGGAAGAACGCAGTCTGTGGCCTGAGAAACTGCCTGATCTGGTGGACCTATACAACCACATCCTGGTAGGTTCTACCAACTGTACCCCGGCTTACCTAATGAGAGCAAGACCTGGTAAGCTTCCTGTTGATCTGGAGATGGGAGTCCTGACACCCGAGGACACTTCACCAGAAGCAGACTGGGACACAGAAAGGCAGCAGCAGTACCGGAAAGTACAGGAGAGCGTGGAGCGAAGTCTCTGTCAAGCTAGAGAAAGACAGGAGAAGACTTACAACCAGTATGCTCCCGCTGTTCCCCTGGTACCTGGAGAGCAGGTCTTGAAGAGGAAGAGACGCCTCCACAAGTTGGACGACCAGTGGGAGAAGGACCCGTACACCGTACTGCCCTCAAGCCATGAGAACCCGAAAGTCTGCATAATCAGTAAGGACGGAGGAGAAACCACAGCCATTGTCTCCCGAGATCACCTGAAGAAGTGTCCCGAACAGCTACGAAGCCCTGAAGAAGAACAAGAAGACCCTCAACCCGCAGAGGAAAGGGAAGATATGGTCAGTACTGTGCTCGGAGACTTCCCTCGGTCTTGGACTCAAGTCAATGGCGCTGTTGTGGTACCCGTCCTCACCTTCCTCCAACCAGCATCTCAAGTACCTACAGAGAAACAGGTAGAGCTGGAAGAGCAGCCGGTCCAGGAGGCAGAAGACCCCACACAAGCAGACCAGGTGGATCAACCCTCTGCTTATAGTGAGCCTGCCGTGCCCCTAGTGAGCCAAAGAGCCCGTAGACAGCTGCCCAGTTTACCTTTGACAGCTCCTACACCCCGTAGCTCAGGACCAGTCAGTCAGCTCCGTAGGTCCACTAGAGCCACTAGAGGCCAGTTGCCCGTACGTTGGAGGATCTAAGTGTTTAGACTGTTTATTTGTATTTACCTGTTTTCTGTTACCTGTAAATAATTGTGCATTTTTAGTTATTTTATAGGTGTCATTTAGGGATTATCCGGAATCCTTTGTACATATGTTTGGAGCGTAACCCAGGAAAGGACAAAGACTGTTAAGGACTCGGGGCAGGACAGACCCCTACCTGGTTACGGCTCCCGGTCTCTTGGTGAAATGGACACCTTTGTTTTCTTCAAAGACTGCACCCGGTTGCGGACATGCCGTGACCATCCTAATGTGTTCTTCTTTATTGTACTGTTTCTGTTTTTACTTGTTATGTTTTACAAAAATATGTTTAGTCCCGGAGTACTAAATTTTACTACGGGGGAATGTGGCACCCCAGGGGTCTGGTTTCCACAGTAATAGCAATATTACGTCTGTGAGCAGGTGGGAGGTTTCCTGGTCAGACATCCTATGCATGCCACACCTCCTGCCCAGTCCTGGGAGGGGAAGAACTTCCCCTATATAAAGCTGGGGCTGAGGCAGGGTTAGAAGAGAGTGAGAGAACACAGACAGAGACACAGTCTGGTCTGTAGTGGAGCAGCTTTAGGAGCAAGAAAGATCAGGAGCTCTGTGGGAGCTGTGCTAAAAGAGATCAGGGGCTGGAAGCTGTAGAGCTCGCCCTGATTGAAGAGTTCTTACCGGACCCGGAGTCCGAGGCTGTGGGGACTAATCCTTACCCAGCAGCAGAAACCGCCCGGCAGGGGATTTCAGGTCCTCTGGCCAAGAAACCCGAAGGCACGGTCACACGCAAGGGACCAGCACCGCCGTCGTGGAGCAGAAGCTACCAGAAGGCCCCGGGTGGATCAGGGAAATGCTGTAGATATAGTATATCTTGACTTCAGCAAAGCATTTGACAAAGTATCTCACACCATCCTTATTGAAAAAATGACCAAGTATGCAATGGACCAGGCAACTGTTAGGTGGATTCATAACTGGCTTAGTGATCGGACTCAAAGGGTGGTTGTAAATGGCTTCACATCCAGCTGGATGAATGTCTCAAGTGGGGTACCACAGGGCTCCGTCCTGGGACCTGTATTGTTCAACATCTTTATCAATGATTTAGATGAAGGAATTGAGGGTAAACTGATTAAATTTGCTGATGACACAAAGCTAGGAGGGATAGCTAATACTAGAGAAGAGAGAGAGAGGATTCAAAAAGACCTAAATAAACTGGAGCAGTGGGCAGCAACCAATAGAATGGTTTTTAACAGGGAAAAATGCAAAGTACTACATCTGGGCAATAAAAATGAAAAAAGCATATACAGAATGGGAGGAATAGAGCTAAGCAACAGTACATGTGAAAAAGACTTAGGTATACTAATAGATCATAGACTGAACATGAGTCAACAGTGTGATGCAGCAGCAAAAAAGGCAAATACAATTCTGGGATGTATTAACAGATGCATACAGTCTAGATCACGTGAAGTCATTATCGGTCTTTACTCCTCTTTGGTCAGACCTCATCTGGAATACTGTGTACAGTTTTGGGCACCACATTTTAAAAAAGACATAGACAAACTGGAGCAAGTTCAGAGAAGAGCGACCAGAATGGTGACTGGTCTGCAAACCATGTCCTATGAGGAACGGTTGCAGGATTTGGGAATGTTTAGCTTGCAAAAAAGAAGACTGAGAGGAGACTTAATAGCTGTCTACAAATATGTCAAGGGCTGTCACATTGTAGAAGGATCATCTTTATTCTCATTTGCACAAGGAAAGACTAGAAGCAATGGGATGAAACTAAATGGGAGGAGACACAGATTAGATATTAGAAAAAACTTTTTGACAGTTAGGGTGATTAATGAGTGGAACAGGCTGCCACGAGAGGTGGTGAGTTCCCCTTCAATGGACGTCTTCAAACAGAGGCTGGACAGACATCTGTCTGAGATGATTTAGTGAATCCTTCTTTGAGCAGGGGGTTGGAACAGATGACCCAGGAGGTCCCTTCCAACTCTACCATTCTATGATTCTATGAGTCACCGGCCATACGGGTGAGCACCACACGGTACACTCAGGGACGTGGGCTACTTTTACCAGCCTCTAGCAAGGTAGCCAGAAGAGTACGATTAGTTGGGGAGGCCTACAACTCCGCCTGGCCAGGGAAGATTCCATCTGCTCACGGACTGACCAGGCCCCGATCGCTAGCCAGTACTCCGGGAGGGTCTACCTTTGCCACCAGTAAAGACCCTGAACTACACCGCACCGTCTCTGAGTGTTTCATCATCCACATCCGCTGCCCTGAGGCCATACCCCTCCCGTTGGGGGTTATACCATCCCCGCTGCACAACCGTACCACCGGCCTCAGCGGTCTGCCCTGCAGCGGCGGTCTCATGCCTGCATTCAACGGGTGGCGTAGTCGAGCAATATAACATCTACTGCTAAATACTGCCGCTCAGTTTGACTCCCTGGGCACGGACAGGGTCACCGCCACGAGACTACTACCCCCATCTGATCCGGCTCCGGGTAAGCCCCCGTGCGCGCGATGCCGCACGACACAGCAGGCCCAGGGGCGCGTCAGAAGCTTTAACCCCTTTCTGACATTGTGCATAATAATACGTCCCTGTGCCCTGGGCCTTATGGACCAGGTACGTATTATTACGACACAGGCTGTGCGGGATCAATCGCCACCGGTTGTCAGCTGATTTTGACAGCTGACACCCGGCACTTTAACCCCCTAAATGCTGCGATCGCAGCATTTAGCAAGTGAGTGGAGGGACAGAAGCACCTCTGCTCTTGGATCGGAGACCCTGCGCTGTCCTCACGGGGTCCCGATCGTTGCCATGGTGACACGATGTCATCATGACGACACCTGTGTCACCAGGCACCAGCAAGTTAGTTTGACCATGCGCAGTGCATGATCAAACTAGCTTGTGTCTGCAGCACTGACAGTTTACAAGGTATAGCAGTGATCCTGCACTGCTATACCTTAGAACTGCGATCAGCCTGCTGAAAGTGAAAGTCCCATAGTGGGACAAAGTTAAAAAAGTGAAAAAAAAGTTGTAAAAATATTTTTTTAAAAATAAAAAAATAATAAAAAAATAAAATATTATTATGAAGAAAAACAATAAGAGTACACATATTTAGTATCGCCGCATCCGGAACGACCTGATCTATAAAACTGTCCCACTAGTTAACCCCTTTAGTGAACACAGTAAAAAAAAAATAATCAAAAAACGGTGCTTTATCATCATACCAACGAACAAAAAGTGGAATAAAACGCGATCAAAGAGACGAATATAAATAAAAATTATACCACTGAAAACATCATCTTGTCCCGCAAAAAGCAAGCCACCATACAGCTCCATCAGCCAAAAAATAAAAAAGTTATAGCTCTTAGAATAAAGCGATTTTTTCTATGAAATAGTTTTTATTGTGTAAAAGCGCCAAAACATAAAAAAAGATATAAATGCAGTATGGCTGTAAATGTACTGACCCGAAGAATAAAGCTGCCTTATTAATTTTACCACACGCAGAGCTGCATAAAAAAAACTAAAAAAAACAATTACTGAATTGTTGGTTTTTGTTTATTCTGCCTCCCAAAAATCAGAATAGAAAGCGATCAAAAAATGTCACATGCCCGAAAATGGTACCAATAAAAACATCAACTTGTCCCGCAAAATACAAGCTATCACATAACTCTGTCGACCGAAATATGGAAAAATTATAGCTCTGAAAATATGGCGATGCAAAAACTAGTCTTTGCAAAAAAAAAAGTTTAGTGTGTGACAGCTGCCAAATGTAAAAACCCGATATGAATCTGGTATCACTGTAATCGCACCGACCCGAAGAATAAAGTCATCTAATCACTTAAACCGCACGAGGAACGGTGTAAATAAATAAATAAAACCAATTCTTCACCTGCTGTTGGTTTGTTCATTCAGCCTCCCAGAGTTCGCAATATGGCTCTGCCCACATTTATCCTGTGCTCTACGCTCAGCGCTTACACCGGGGTTTCCATGTAAATCTCTGAAATACGTGATCCAGACGGAGCCTCCGGCGGAAGATTCCCTGTAATGAGGCAGATGGAGGCACCGTCTGGCCTGTGATCCCACGGTGTCCGTCTTTTTATTAGGCGTGAATAAAAGTGCCGTCGGCCACAGTTTTGCGAGCCTCTGATAAAAAGAACACCGCTGAACAGAGGCCACACAGAGTCCAGAGTAATTAACAAATAAAGTAGCACACTGCAAGGCTAAGTATGTAAACATGAAATATGGAATATGAATAGCATTACTGCTGTAGAAAATAGAAATAAATGAGAAATCTTAGCACATAAATTGGCCAATTCATGTGTATCTGGCAGCCGCGGTAAGGCGTTTCTCAGTGCCAGGACCCTACCAATGTGAATACCTCTCTAAGGGACAGGTACACATGAATTGGCCAATTTATGCGCTAAGATTTCTCATTTATTTCTATTTTCTATAGCAGTAATGCTATTTATATTCCATATTTCATGCTTACATACTTAGCATTGCAGTTTGCTACTTTATTTGTTAATTGTATATGGAGGTAGCTTCTCCTAGTAAGCACCTGTTCACACCTATTTCTCGTATTAGAAGTGCCATCAGTTTTTTCTGTTTACAGAGTCCAGAGTTAGGCCGGTTTCACATGTCCTGATATTTCCAGTATCGGAAAAACCGGTACGGGAGATATACGTGTCCATGTGCACCTGTGTGGCAACCGTGTGCCGCATCAGGAGCGCACATTCCGCCACCTGGGAATCAGCAGTACAGTTACCGCTGTTCCCAATCACCGGGTGCTGAATGCTGCCCTCATCATTGTAACCTGCTGGCGCTGTGATCAGCACAACCAAGGGACAATGATGAGAGTAGTAGTCTGCTCCCGCTGTGTCCTAGTGTAAAAATAAGAATAAAATTAAAAAATCCTTATACTCACCTGCCTATCAAAGTAAAAGTGAAGTACCCATAGCTCTTTCTTACATTCAAGCATCTGATGCTGATGCTCAGTCTATGTAGATGGCATCTTAGCTGTTGCTAGGCAACTTCCTTATAAGGTGAGATGCACCTGTAAGATTCCATCACAAGATTCCATCATGACATCACTGCTATTATGACATCATAATTCACAACCACTACTTATACAAGCGTTTACACTTCAGTGTCACTTTGATACCCCGGTGTCATTGTTGTCAGTGTTTAGCTACTTATCTAGTGATATACTGATTGCGCATTTCATTGAAATGTCTGGAATTTCTCCAGACAGACTTCAGGAGTTGGCACTACTCCAGGGGATTCTTACCACCTATACCCCTAACTGTGTGCTACCACTACCCGATGGCGTCCTCAGCTTCACTTACCGGCTGGTTATGGAGCTTGTACGGGACTGCTTGACCAAATACTACCAAGGTCGTATTACCTCAGAATATCTTCAGCATTTACAGCAGAACATCAGGACATTAGTACAACAGGTAAATAGCAGACAATCTGCACAAATTATTATTATTATGTCTAGTTGGTCTCCCTTACTGTATAGTGGTATTATTGGTAGTAATAAAATTTAGACTTTCTTCAGTGTCAGGCAGGGTCATATTTGTAATAGAGATCCCCATTTTGGGAAGAGGGTGTAAAAGTGCAGCATGAGCCTGTATGATTCAAATGTCAGGGCTAGATTTCATTCCTAGTCCAGTCCTTGTCCCTTAGTAAAGACACTTCATTTAGCACCTTAATCCGGATTTCTTATAAATATGTAATTATGATTTTTATTGTGTATAACAAATATTAATAATTTATCTCAGACCATAGAACTAGCCTCACTGATTAGAAATGTAAAGTACCCACAGTTCTTTCTTACATTCAAGCATCTGGTACTGATGCACAAACTATGGTTTTGCCACCTTAACTATTGCTAGGAAACTTCCTTTCACGGTGAGATGCCCCGTTAAGATTCCATCACAAGATTCCATCACGACATCACTGCTATTATGACATCATAATTCACCACCACTAATTATACAAGTGTTTTTATGCTGTATAAAAAATAATAATAATAATAATAATACAAATCAAATAATAATAATGGAATACAAGTTTATTTACAGAAAATTGTTCTTTAGATCGACACCAATATAATATATAAAATGTACCAAATGTGTAGTAATTGTAGCTGCAGATAGACAGGAGTAAAATGGTGACATAAATGGCCTCCTCCATTCTGCACTTTCTCTCATGATTTTCCTTTTGTATTTATTTCCATCTTTATAGGCTGAAGAAAAAGCCCAAAGTGGAAAATTGGCCTTTTTTAAACAACTGGCCCAAAATGTCCTGAATATACTGGAGAGTCCGGCCCGCTCACTGGAGCACCTGGTAAGGAGCCATCATCTTCTATATCACATGTCCTTGTCCCCTCCAGGCAGGCACAGGATATTTCATGACCGCCTGTCCCTGCGGCTCCATCATCTGTGATGGCAGTCTGTACTCAGCGGTGGGAGTTTGTATTTCTGCCTCTGTTTTGCTCGATCATCACAATCTTCCTTCTTGTAAATGCTGCAATTCTGATAACAGAGATCAGTTGTATATACAAGTACCTTATATATTATTGTTGATTTACTGGAGGGAGTGGCTGTGTATAGTCCGTCCAATACTGAAATTACCAGTAAATCCAATGTTTAGTCCTTCCTATCTATTGTATATGATAATTTAGTATTTGTGAAATGTTATACTAATTGTACATATTATAACCATCAGGAAACATCCGAAGGTGACTCCGAAGAGGGGCAAACCGTGAACATGCCTGACCCTAATATTAGTCAGTTAGAGCTAAAAACTGATCTGATTGAAGGTAAGCCGATCATCTAATATTTTACATTCAAATATCCAGATATTATAGAGAATGGCAGAGAATATGTAGATTTACTCTTCATTCCCTGTAATGGAGAGGGATCATGTAATTCTACTTCACGCCTGTGTGGTCTTCTCGGCTCCAAAATGAGGGTCATAGATCCCCAATCATGTAATTGTTCAAAAATACCATATTTTGAAGACTATAAGATGCACCGGACCATAAGAAGCAGGTGAAATTTTGGAGCGGAAAATAGGAAAAACATTTTTTTAATAAAATGGTGGAGCAACTTATAATCCAATTTTGTGGTAACTTTTCTAGGGGAAAGGCGGCGGAAAGATGGCAGCAGCAGGAGTGGGGCGATGCTGCACTGAAGTCCCTGCACTTCCATGGTTTTCAATCTGGTGGACCTTGGGAAAATCTCCACCGGAGGTGGCGCATGCACAGATTGAGATCTCGGGAGACAAGATCTCAATCTGCATGCGCCATCTCCAGAATCCATTTTTCCGAAGTCCACCACACTGAAAATCATGGAAGTGCGGAGTCTCCGGCGACATTTTCTGAAAGCCCAGGGGCCGCTGCATCCTTGCACCGCCGAACACCCCCTCCTCCCAGCCTGGGGCCCACAGCATCGCCCCACTCCTGCCGCCGCCAGCTTCCTGCAGCAGTGACCCTGCGTCCTGGGGCCTCGCTTCACCGCAACCCCCCCCCCCCCCTCAGTAAGCTACGTTGGGATAAGACGCACCCCCATTTTACAGAAAAAAGTGTGTCTTATAACTTGAAAAATACGGTAATCAGATCCTGAACAATCGCCCAGTGTATCTATCTCTGGATGTGCCATAAATACTGTATATTTAGTATGTGCAGAATACCAGATATCTAGTTTTTATATCATTTACAGAGATCTTGTCATGTCCTTCATTATATGGATGTGTTATATATTAAATACTGATATAGACTGATACATGACATCTTTTCATTATTTTATCATTATTTTAGAAATAACTGTGTCGACGGCCAGTACTGATGGTGGAATATGTGAGACACCAGAGATCCACGAATCTGCCAGTGTAAGTATCAGAGGAGACGTCTGTTTATCATCAGATAACGGGGTATGAATTACACATATAATATTATACCCCAGATGACAATGGGATATCTTTGCTTTTATGTAGATCAGATCTATTGTGAGTAATGATGGCATTGTTATTCTGCCTCTTCTGTGTGATGCCCCTTATCATACCCTGCAGTACAGTGATATCTATGCATGGGGAATATCCCCTTAAAATATAATACTGTCTGTGGAGGGTCCGGCTTGCATCATGTCCTCTACATCTGCTGCAATGTAATCAGCGTGGACATAATATAGAGGAGAAGTTCCTGCATCTGGAGCTTTTATTTTCCTGCAGATTCTATGTCTTAATGTCATTTCTTATTATTTCTAGGCCTTGACCGGATCATTGAACTTGGAGACAAGTCCTAGTAAGACCGACTTTAAACCAATCAAACTGATCAGCAGTGGAGCTTATGGGTGAGCTTTATGTTTGCATAATATACATTTCCTAGTGTTCCTTATGACAATGCTTCTGTCTCTGTGCCCAGCCCGTACAACAGAGAAATGCTCTGAGTCCATACTGTCCACAAGAGATGAGCGAATCAGGCAAAATTCTAATTTGCTTGTTCACGTGGACTTGTGAAAATACGATTCAAGGAGAAATTAATGTCCCTTATTATGCTCTGGGGCCTCACCAGGCCCCAGAACATAATAAGCATAAGAAACATACTTATACTCCCCTTACTGCTCAATTCTCTAGCCCCTCCACTTCTCACCGTCACCCGTCCGGTCCTCACTGCCTCTTCAGTTTGCCACCGCTCACGCTATGCAAGGACTTCAGGCTTTGAGAAGGTCTGAGAGAGTTCTATGCAAGAGCATAAAAAGTCACAACATTGTGACACCGTGACTGTTCTTGCGCTTGTGCATAATCCTCCCAGATCTCATCAATGTTGGAAGTCCCGTCCCAGTATGAGAGGCATTTGGATTTCAGCATTAGCAGCAGAGATTTGAGGATGCGGCAAGGAACGGACGGTTGAGGCGGAGGGGCCGTAGAAGTGAGTATAAAAATTTGTTTATTTTTAAACTTTTTTATGGCCTTTCAAGATTTTGAAAATGGTGGCCAACGCTTGACATTTTGCTAAATCCATGAGTAAGCAAATTACAAAAAACAAAACAAACAAAAAAACAAAACGCCATTTTGGTGAATGCAGAATTTTGCAAAATCTGAGTAGAATTTAATTCCACTCAAATGTGTTAGCTCATGTCTACTGGCCACATCTATATGTCATTATTTAGGTCAGTTAGGACGTGACATAGATGAGGACCTCGCATAGGTCATCATTTATGTTGTGTAACTTGATGGATTTCTACATGGATTTCTAGTGACATCTAGTAGTAACCAGACAATCATGTGATGAGGTTTATAGACAAAATGTTAGTAAGAATTCATTATAAATCATGGATTTTCCTTCTCTCCAGAGCCGTCCACTTAGTGCGACACAAATACACAAGCCAGCTATTCGCTATGAAGAAGCTGGACAAGGAGAACGTGAATATTCCAAGAAGACTTGAACGTGCCTTTCTAGAGAGGGACATCCTAACATTTGCTGATTGTCCATTTGTGGCCTCCATGTTGTGCTCCTTTCCAACTCCTCATCATCTGTGTATGGTCATGGAGTATGCAGCAGGTAAGTCATATCCATTGTGCCTATATCCAGCCTCAATCTGCTTATCTCTAGCATCTTCTCCATAATCTGAATGTGACCACATGGACGGTTACATGTCCATACTGCATTTACTATAAGTTATCTGTTACCAAGATGCCAGGAAAATCATTATCTCTGTGAAAGTCTCTGGTGAATGTCCTCACTGAGAATGGCAAAAATATCCACTGAGGATAAAAGGAGGATTTGACTCAATTCTAACAGTTTGTATAGATGAGCATTTCACAGAGTAATGAATAAGAGGCTTGTAGATGAGGCACGGCTCTGTCTTTTTATATTGGGTCACTCTGCTTTATACGCTCTACATTAGGCCTCTTTCACGCTTCAGTATTTCTGGTACGTGAGGTGACAGTTTACCACACGTACTGGAGACACTGACACATGTGCGCACATGTCAGTGTTTCCACGGACCGTGTGTCCATGTGATCCACACGTAGACATGTCTGTTTTTGGCCAGCAGGACGGATCACACAGACCCATTCAAGTCAATGGTTCAGTGTAAACACATACCGCACACGGATGCCATCCGTGTGACATGTGTCGGCGCCTGGGAATTAGCGATAAAGTTAGCGCCGGGTGCTAAACGCTGCCCTCATCATTGTCCCCTGCCGGCGCTGCGATCAGAACCAGCAGGGGTTAATGATGAGGGTTGTCTTCTCCCAGTGTATTTCTACCTGTAAAAATAAGAATAAAAAAAAAATCTATACCCTCACCTGTCCTAAATGTCCCCCACTGTAATCCATGAGACCGCTCAGCAGAGGAGCCGGGGAGAATGACTCCTGCAGCGAGCGGCCCCGAATCTGCGCTGAGCTCAGCGAGCGGTGTCCTGTCACTCACTGAGCTCAGCTGAGGTCTGGCGTCGCTCGCTGCAGGAGTCATTCTCCCCAGCTCCTCTGCTGAGTAGTCGCATGGATTACAGCAGGAGATACTTAGGACAGGTAGGTGAGTATAAGGTTTTTTTTTTATTTTATTCTTATTTTTACAGGTGGAGACACCGGGAGCAGACTACAACTCTCATTATTAACTCCTGCTGGTGCTGATCGCAGTGCCGGCAGGGGAAAATGATGAGCGCAGCGTTCAGTACCCGGCTTTTGGGAATAACGCTAACTGTACACTGATTCCCAAACGCCGGTGCGTGTGCTCCTGATGCGGCACACGGACATCTCCGACACAGGTTTTTCCGGTACCAGAAATATCCGGACGTGTGAAACCGGCCTTATACAGTATATAAAGCAAAACCACAAATGAGACTGCTAACACCTTTAACTAATTATATATTTATTTATTGCAAGATACATAGTATATATAGCTCATACTTTTTTGGCCAGAATAGTGTCTCTTTTTTGTATGAGTTACCTTGTTATTTTTAAATATTTATTCCACGTGACTAATAAAGATTCATGCTTTTATATGGGATGTTGCTTCATTGCACTTATTTGTGCAGCTCTTGCACCTTTGTGGTTTTGCTTCATAGACATTTAGTGCAGTCCTAGTTACTATTCGGGTATGCTCCAATGGAGGGTTTTTTGCATTATTATACAGTATATCTCTGTGTATGACGTCCTGCCCCAATGTCTCCGCTCATTTCTCATTCACACTCCTCATGTGTCATTTACATTGTAACAAACCCTCTCCTGTCATATTTGCTTTCTGCTGTAGGAGGAGACTGTGGCAGTTTTATGAAGAACTATGGGTGTTTACCTGTCCCCTTGGCTCGTCTGTACATTGCAGAAACGGTTCTAGCTGTGGAATATCTGCACAGCTATGGTGTAATGCACAGAGACCTGAAGCCTGAAAAGTAAGTGACACTTGTAGTATAAGAAAGGGGAAAAAAGATATCGTTTATTATACAATCTATTTGCAACTTGGGGCTGACATCCTCTTTTTTTCACAGCCTCCTGATAACGTCAACTGGTCATATTCAAGTTACAGATTTTGGGCTTTCCAAACTCTGCCTCATGAGACCAACATCAGAGATCTACAAGGCTCCAATTGAGGACATCACCAGAGAGTTCCATGATAAGGAGGTAGGCAGGAACTTGTTCTTTACTCATCTCCTCCATTTCTCCTTCTCTTATACTTTCTCATCTAGAAAACGTTTCCACTGATGTTATTTGTCACAATTATGTTCTCTGATCATTATCTCATTCCTCTGTTTTTTCCAGATTGCTGGCTCCCCTCATTACATAGCCCCAGAAGTTATCTTAAAGGAAGGCTATGGAAGGCCAGCTGACTGGTGGTCAATTGGGATCATCCTATATACATTTCTTGTAGGACGTGTACCATTTTATGGGCCTTCCAAATATGACATTTACAGCCATATTGTCAGAGGTAAGTAAAATAATCTGATTGCTGTGTAATGTCATTGTTATTTGAATAGATTAGTTGTGTGATTTAGTTACTTTTGTTAATATAAAAGATTTTTGTTTTGATAAAATAAATTAAGATGTTTCATTTTCTGTAATATTTGCTTTTTACATAACAGATGACATATATTGGAAACTTACTAATTCGGCTTTTCCAGCCACAGCTCGGGATATCATCATTGAGCTGCTCAGAAAAGATCCAGCACAAAGACTTGGGACAGGTAATGTATATAATACTATTATTAATGACTTATTACACCTCTGTGAACAGAAAATGAATAATGAGGATCAGCACTGAGGTTTTGTTCTCTACCAGCTTGGCGATTCCCCATTCTTCATGCTAAGACTTTCAGTACATCTACTTCACTTCGGCTCTGTTACGTCAACCGTTCAGATTAACGCCCCCTTCACACGTCCGTATAAAATCAGTACTGAAACCAGTACCGGAAAAAAACAGTACTAGTGTCATCAGTGTTTTGAATCAGTGTGCCATCAGTGTGCCATCAGTGTTTTTCCGGTACGGCAAAGAAAAAGAAATGATAAAGTATCTCTTATACTTTGTAATGTTAAACAGATACAGCGTAAGGAAGGCACACAAATGGCACACGGATGCCATCTGTGTGATGTACGTGTTTTTCAGGGTCCCATAGACTTGTATTGGCACTTGTCATCTGTGCTGCCACAAAAAAACAGCAGCATAGATGATAATGGGTACGGGTGGCATACGTGAAAGAAAAATGGATGCCACATGTAGTGCAAACACGGATATGTGTAGGAGGCCTAAGAAACTTGTCTCTTTGACAATAACTATATCACTATTCATTGTTTTCCTTTTCAAGGAGGAGCAAATGAGATCAAATTTCATCCATTCCTGCGTAACTTAGATTTTGACAACCTTCTAAGTCAGAAGTCGCTGTTCATTCCTGATCTTGAGTCAGAAGAGGATACCATCTACTTTGACAGTAAGTAGAATGAGACATCATCTGCAGAAAGCTGCTGTGTGTCTTGTATTTCATTTTAAGTGAGAATCAGTCCCCACCTTGATTCATGATCAAATGGTGACTGTTCAGGACAAAGTATTATGCTAATAATCTCGATTAACTCTTGTACTTTTCAGCTCGATGTAGCAGACATCAACATATTGATTCAGATGAGGGGGACACAAGTGAAGATAATGACTGGCCGGAAAGCCAAAACTTTCTATCATCTTCGCATAGGCTTTCTAAAGTAAGTATGTGACCAATAAGATCCATACAACCTGTAATTAAAATAAAATTGTAAAATATTAAAATATTTTTTTTTCCTCTTTGTATTAGCTCTGTTCCATCCATACCAAGATGATGAACAATGAAGAACCCAAGTCACCTCCAGGGTATTCACCAGAAAGTGCAAAACAGTCAGACATGTGAGCAAATTATTTTTATGGGGTCCATTCTGATATGTGTTCACAACACCAAATTCAAGACGAGTGTAAGTCGATACTAAATCCAGTATCGATGACCACATGATTGCTGATCACCATGTTTCTGACTTGTGATAACGCTGGTGATGAAAGTTGATAACTATGACCAGCTTTAATTTCCAGTTCATTACAGGAAAATAAATATTGCTAGTGATTCTCCATTCTTGCTGGTAGAAGAGGGTCTTGAGCACAGCATCCCCTTCATGTTATTCAGATGTCCTAATGGGCTTTGCAGACAGGTGTTGTATCCGTATCTATTGTTTTCACTTGTAATTTATATGTTTTTCTTCTACCAAACAGACAGAAAGATTCTCCCCCCTCTAAGTCTGAAGACAACCAGACGCAGAAAGATTCTCCCCCTTCTAAATCTGATGACAACCAGACACAGAGAGATTCTCCCCCCTCTAAGTCTGATGACAACCAGACGCAGAAAGATTCTCCCCCTTCTAAATCTGAGGATGACAACCAGACACAGAGAGATTCTCCCCCCTCTAAGTCTGATGACAACCAGACGCAGAAAGATTCTCCCCCTTCTAAATCTGAGGATGACAACCAGACACAGAGAGATTCTCCCCCCTCTAAGTCTGATGACAACCAGACGCAGAAAGATTCTCCCCCCTCTAAATCTGATGACAACCAGACGCAGAAAGATTCTCCCCCCTCTAAGTCTGATGACAACCAGACGCAGAAAGATTCTCCCCCCTCTAAATCTGATGACAACCAGACGCAGAAAGATTCTCCCCCCTCTAAATCTGATGACAACCAGACGCAGAAAGATTCTCCCCCCTCTAAATCTGATGACAACCAGATGCAGAAAGATTCTCCCCCCTCTAAATCTGATGATGATAAGCAGAGGCAGAAAGATTCTTCCCCCTCTAAATCTGATGATGATAAGCAGAGGCAGAAAGATTCTTCCCCCTCTAAATCTGATGACAACCAGACGCAGAAAGATTCTTCCCCCTCTAAGTCTGATGATGACAAGCAGTGTTTCACTGCTGAAGGCAGACAGTCATCCATATTGTCAGGTATGTATAGCTCTATAGGTCATTCTATTGCAGCCTGTGTCAAAAAGTGTAATGTGAAAACAGCCCAACATTTCATTTTATAAAAATCCTCACTCTTAGGCTGTGTGCCCACGATGCGTTTTTCAAGCGTTTACGCTGCGGAATTTCTACAGCGTAAACACTTGGGAAACGCTTGGTAAACCTTCCCCCATGGTCTCCAATGCAATTCCGCACTTTCAATGCCCATGCTGCGTATTTTTCCGCAGCGTTTATGCTGCGCTCAAAAATACGCAGCATGTCCATTAATTTTGCGGACGAGCAGCGTAATCGCCGCCATTGACTTGCATTAGAACGCGCTAATTCCGCAAGACTGCATCTGTACTTGCGTAATTGGCGCTTTCTAATGTGCGGATGGTACCCAAGTCTGGAGGAGAGGAGACTCTCATCCAGACCTGGGTACCATAGAATCTGTAAAGAAAAGAATTTAAAATAAAAAATAAAGCTTATAATCACCTTCCGATGTCCTCCCAGTGTTTTGTCCACGCCGTCCGGTCTCTTGCAATGCTCGCGCTGTTGTGAAGGACCTGTCATGATGTCACTGAGTCATGTGACCCATCACATGACTCAATGACGTCACCGCAGGTCCTTCACAGCACCGCGAGCATTGCAAGAGACCGGACGCAGCAGAGATGACACCGGGAAGACACCGGAAGGTGAGTATAATCTTTTTTTTTTCATTTTTTACCATTCTTATTCTTTTTTTTAACTATTACTCGGTCACACTATATAAATCCATGCCGGTTGCATGGATTTAAATAGTGTGACCAACTTGTCAAGCACTTTTCCAAGTGATGCTCAAAATCGTTTGGAAAACTTCTTGAAAAAATGCATGCGAAAGCGCATGTAAAAATGCTGAAAAAACGCTTCTCTCTGGCAGAAAAAACGCATGTAAATCTGCATGTAAATCTGCATACGTTTTTTTCTGCCAGAGAGAGGCAAAAACGCTCTGCATCAAATCTGCTACGTGGGCACATAGCCTCATAGGTTATAATTTTTAATGCATAAGAAGCCATTCAGTCTTCTGCCAAACTGATTCTGAATACTGCACCCATGGCTCCATCTAGGCCTATACTGATCCTTATCACCTTAAGAATGCACTGAGGTTTTAGCTAACTTATTTTAAGATATTACTTGCAGGATGCCGCAGTGTTATCATGTTAATAAGGGGACATAGTTCCCTGGCTAGACACCACATATCGGAAAACCTACAGGTTTCATATTAATCAGTTCACAAGGCAATCTAATTCTCAGACCCTCAGGTGGTTTTATGTATATATGACATATTCTCTCTATTATGGTGCAATAATCAATTACCGGGACTACAGGGTACAAGAATAACAGAATTCTATATAAAGATACAAAGCTAATCTTTTAGGAGTTTATAATATACATCTTTTTCTTGTTTTTTTTATCAGAATCACCAGTTCAGGGGAAAAGAAAATCTGCATCGAAAGATCGACAAAAAACAGAGAAGGTAGAAGAGAGAAGAAGTAGAAGAGGTAAGTGTAACAATAAGCTCCATGTTGCATGATGTCAGTCAGTGAGAAGGAGTCATGTGGAGCAGATATTATCTGTAGGATTACTGACAATGACCCCGTACATCTGTATGGATACGACTCCTCTATCATCCTGTCACAGTGACACTACAGTAGTATCCTCTAATACATACATGTCAAACTCTGGCCCGTGGACCAAACCTGGCCCGCAGGGTGGTTATATTTGACCCACGACAACAGAACCACCACCACTATTTGGGGCCATTATTCTGTATGGAGGACAATGTGGGGCCCATTATACTGTACGGAGGACTATGTGGGGCCATTATTCTGTATGTAGGATTATGTGGGGTCCAAGTTTTTCATTTTGGCCCTCTGTGTGTTTGAGTGTGACATCCCTGCTCTAATATGTAGTCCCATTACTTACATTAGTTATGTCTCTTTGTCTCCTCTCACAGGTTCCACCTTCCGCCGGCTGATATCATCTTGCCGGCGTGGATTATCCAGGGTTGCTCGCTCCATCAGACAAAGCTGCATATTTGCTCCCTGTCATCGGAGCAACACAAACATCTCAATGTGAAAAACCCTTCATGTCTAGTGCCTAGTACAGCATGTCCACCATTAAAGATGCACCTGTGTGGAAGGACTTGTACCATCTACCTGTGGCCTTCTGACCAGCAAGTAACATCTGCAGAAGAAGGCCCTCCAAGAACATCTCTTCATTCTTCCATGTAATTCTTAATAAAAAAAAAACTAAAAAGAATCATTTCAAATTGATTAATGTCCCTTTGCATTTAATGTAATACTACTGACATTTATGGCATATCAGTACTAAACATCATATATGTCTGATGAGAGAATATCGTTTCCATGTTTCATGTTAATCCTCTAATCCTCAGCCAAAAGTGGAAGAGAAGACCAGTGATTCTGTTACATCTACGAATGACAGTCAATCCAGGGAAAAACACCTTCTGATCCATACATTTTTCAGGCACTCTGATCCTTTTACCTTCATGTGGCTCTACTTAAGGTTTATGTATAAGAACCAGTTGGATTCAGTACTGGGCATCCTGGGGGTCCCAGCAGCCACATCCCAATTGTTCAACTAAAAAAGACATACTGTATTATAGTGTGATATATATATATATATATATATATATATATATATATATACACACTGTGTGCAGAATTATTAGGCAAATGAGTATTTTGATCACATGATACTTTTTATACATGTTGTCCTACTCCAAGCTGCATAGGCTTGAGAGCCAACTACCAATTAAGTAAATCTGGTGATGTGCATCTCTGTAATGAGGAGGGGTGTTGGCTAATGACATCAACACCCTATATAAGGTGTGCTTAATTATTAGGCAACTTCCTTTCCTTTGGCAAAATGGGTCAGAAGAGAGATTTGACGGGCTCTGAAAAGTCCAAAATTGTGAGATGTCTTGCAGAGGGATGCAGCAGTCTTGAAATTTCCAAACTTTTGAAGCGTGATCACCGAACAATCAAGCGTTTCATGGCAAATAGTCAACAGGGTCGCAAGAAGCGTGTTGGCCAAAAAAGGCGCAAAATAACTGCCCATGAATTGAGGAAAATCAAGCGTGAAGCTGCCAAGATGCCATTCACCACCAGTTTTGCCATATTTCAGAGCTGCAATGCTACTGGAGTATCAAAAAGCACAAGGTGTGCGATACTCAGGGACATGGCCAAGGTAAGGAAGGCTGAAAAACGACCACCTTTGAACAAGAAGCATAAGATAAAACGTCAAGAATGGGCCAAGAAATATCTTAAGACTGATTTTTCAAAGGTTTTATGGACTGATGAAATGAGAGTGACTCTTGATGGGCCAGATGGATGGGCCAGAGGCTGGATCAGTAAACGGCAGAGAGCTCCACTCCGACTCAGATGCCAGCAAGGTGGAAGTGGGGTACTGGTATGGGCTGGTATCATCAAAGATGAACTTGTGGGACCTTTTCGGGTTGAGGATGAAGTGAAGCTCAACTCCCAGACCTACTGCCAGTTTCTGGAAGACAACTTCTTCAAGAAGTGGTACAGGAAGAAGTTGGTATCGTTCAAGAAAAACATGATTTTCATGCAGGACAACTCTCCATCACATGCATCCAACTACTCCACAGCGTGGCTGGCCAGTAAAGGTCTAAAAGAAGAAAAAATAATGACATGGGCCCCTTGATCACCTGATCTGAACCCCATAGAGAACCTGTGGTCCATCATAAAATGTGAGATCTACAGGGAGGGAAAACAGTACACCTCTCGGAACAGGGTCTGGGAGGCTGTGGTGGCTGCTGCACGCAATGTTGATCGAAAACAGATCAAGCAACTGACAGAATCTATGGATGGAAGGCTGTTGAGTGTCATCATAAAGAAAGGTGGCTATACTGATCACTAATTTTTTGGGTTTTTGTCTTTGCATGTCAGAAATGTTTATTTCTATATTTTGTGCACTGATATTGGTTTACCTGGTGAAAATAAACAAGTGAGATGGGATTATATTTGGTTTTTATTAAATTGTCTAATAATTCTGCACAGTAATAGTTACCTGCACAAACAAATATCCTCCTAAGATAGCCAAATCTTAAAAAAACCACTCCAACTTCCAAAAATATTAAGCTTGGATATTTATGAGTCTTGTGGGTTGATTGAGAACATAGTTGTTGATCAACAATAAAAATAATCCTCTAAAATACAATTTGCCTAATAATTCTGCACACCGCGTATATCTATATATATAATCGTCTTATCCCGTCTGTCTGTCTGTCTGTCTGTCGGGGAAATCCCGCGTCACTGATTGGTCCAGCAGCGGCCAATCAGCGACGCGGGATTTCAGAAAAAAGATGGCGACCGTTAGAGGCTCATCTGCGGGACGGAGCTCAGCGGCGATGCAGCCGGGAGATGACTGGCGCGAGGCTCTCATCTCCCGGCCGCTAGCAGCAGAAGAACCCCGACCGGCGAGCAGCCGCTCATCTCCCGACCTCTCACAGCGGAAGTAGCTGCACAGGCAGTGGCGTTGACCTCCATGCGGCTAGGGTGTCAAGGGAGGACCGGGGAGCGGCGCTGCGGGTCGGGATACTTCTGCTGCGAGAAGCCGCTCATCTCCCGGCTTCTCGCAGCGGAAGTAGCCACACAGGCAGCGGCGCTCCCCGGTCCTCACCAATACGATTCTGCTCCCCGGTCCTCACCTATACGATTCGCTGATTGGTCGCGGTCTCTGGCCGCGACCAATCAGTGATCTTGGCGCAAAAGTTAAACACCGCTGTGCTGATTGGTCGCGGCCGCTGCCCGCGACCAATCACCGATTTGGACGCCACATTTAAATAGCGGCCACGACCAATCACCGATCTTGGCGCAACATTTAAACACTGCTGTGCTGATTGGTCACAGACGCTGCCCGCGACCAATCAGCGATTTTGGCGCCAAATTTAAACACTGCTGTGCTGATTGGTCGCGGACGCTGCCCGCGACCAATCAGCGATTTTGGCGCCAAATTTAAACAATGCTCTGCTGACTGGTCGCGGATGCCAGCCACGACCAATCAGCGAGATTGGCGCCAAATTTATACAACGCTCTGCTAATTGGTCGCGGACACCAGCCACGACCAATCAGCGAGATTGGCGCCAAATTTAAACAATGCTCTGGCGCCAAATTTAAACAACGCTCTGCTGATTGGTCGCGGCCGCCAGCCGACCGCTACCAATCAGCGAGATTGGCGCCAAATTTAAACACCACTCTGCTGATTGCGCCCAGTCGGCCGCATACATATTCTAGAATACCCGATGCGTTAGAATTGGGACACCATCTAGTATATATATAAATATATTCACTTGTGGAAAACCCTTTTAACTAGGGCTGTGGTGTCAGTAAGTCAAATTTCCAACTATAATAATTACTAATACCAAATATACTGCAACAAATAATAGTAAATATTCAGCAATTTATGCATGAAAATAATTTATAATATACAATATTAACACTATATAAGTATTTACATTTTTTTCTACCTGCAGTTGGAGTTGGTACGTTCTTCTGATACTAACTCCACAGCTCGGCTTTTCCTTCTTTCCTGCTCCTCTAACATAAAAGTACAGCAATTAATTACGACAAGTTAATCATTTAAATGCTGCTGTCAATCTCTGACAGCAGCACGTAAATGTAACCAGTGCCACTGCTTCCATTTACCAGCTCCCATCTGTGCCCTGTGACATGATCTCGGGGGCTGATGGGTCACTAGGACAGTGAGGGCCCTGTGCCCGCTGTCTTGGTGCTCCTCTGGAGCTCATCTATATGCTGAGCTTCAAAGGAGACCGAGATTTAGGCTACCGTCCCACTATCAGTATTTGGTCCAATTTCACCACAAATGGATTTTTTTCCCCATTTTTAGTACATTGAATAGTAAAATGAATCATTCAAAACTACAAGTAACCCCAAAGTCATGCCAGTTTCCATGGCCCAGAAGATTCTCTGAAGGAAGAGTGTCATTGGGTGACTGCTTCTTTGGTAAGTACCATAAACATTAGCACTTAAAAAGGTCCATATGTCTGGAACCGTATAGATGATTTCGAAAGAAACAAAAAAAAGCTCAGTGATAAGAAACAGATGATGGTTATTAATGGAACACACTAACTGGGTCACATTTAAAAGTGGTGTACCCCAGGAGTCAGTATTGGGACTTCTATTTAATACAATTATTAATGACCTTTTGGGGGGTATACAGAGTAAAATTTCAATATTTTCAGATGATCGTAAACTCTGCAAGGTTATCAGTACATAGGAGGATAATGTAATATTACAGAGGGATTTATGTAAGCTTGAGGTTTGGGCTGAAAAATGGCAATTGAAGTTTAATGTAGATAAATGTTCTTGCTTGGGACAAATTACAATGTACAATTATGTACTAAACACTGGGAAAACCATCACTGGAAAAGACTTGGGTGTATGGGTGGACAGCAAACTCAACTTTAATAACCAGTGCTAGGCCGCTGCTGCCAAGGCAAATAGAACCATGGAAGCATTAAAAGAGGCATAGATGCTTATGATAAGAACATAGTTTTGTCTGTATACAAGTCACTAATTCAGCCACATTTAGAATACTGTGTATAATTTTGGTCTTTGGTGTATAAGACGGACATAGTTGAACTAGGACGTATGCAGACAAATGCAACCAAGGTTATTAAGGGAATTGGTGCACTGCAATTCCAAGACAGGTTATCAAAGTTAGGGTTATTCAGTTTGGAATAATGAAGGTTTAAGGGCGATCTTATTACAATGTACAAATATAAGAAGAAACAGTATAGAGATCTTATTAAGGAACTTTTTACATATAGACCTTCAACGATGACAAGGAGGCACCCTCTCCTACTAGAAGAAAGATGGTTTCTCAGTCATCATAGATGGCGATTCTTTACTCTAAGAATAGTGAAATTACGGGACTTTCGGGAACATAAACATCACAGTAAAAGATAATGCCTTACCAACACCAGGTCAGATTACCAGTGCACCGCAGGATGCAGCAAGCCTCCATGATAAAGGCGGGGGCAGCACATGTGCAAAATACTAATGCCGACAGCCACTCACTAACCTACCAATTCTTGGAGGGGGTGGCTGTGTAGTATTATGCATGCACACCGATGGAGTTGTGAGCTTGCGTATTTTGGCCAAAATATCGTCCAATACCTCATGTGGTGTACTTATCTTATATACTATTTTTCATCTTTTTTGCACATCTTTTTGCAGGATGCAGCCAGGCCTCTTTAGTGTTGGCTGGGTGAATTGGGGCGTCTGTCCTGTGGGGGTGCATGTATATAGTTCTGGGCAACCCGCCTGATCTAATACTATGGGCGTCATCAATACGCTGCAAGCAAGACATCAATAGGCTGCAAGCCAGACACTGTGTATCACACATATCTGTGTGACTGGCGCCCTATGCAGACTCCATCGGTGTGCATGTATAATACTACACAGCCACCCCCTCCATGAATTGGTAGGTTAGTGAGTGGCTGTCTGCATCAGTATTTTGCACATGTGCTGCCCCCGCCTTTATCATGGAGGCTTGCTGCATCCTGCAGTGCATTGGTAATCTGACCTGATGTTGGTAAGGCATTATCTTTTACTGTGATGTTTTTTGAAATTATGTCCAATGTTCACCATTTTTAATATTCAGACTATCGGGAACATCATATTGTAATTGTTGATTTACTAAACAAGTTCAAGTATGGCCCGGATGCTTTTGTTGAAAAATATATTACAGGTTATGGGAACTAGATTCTGTGATAGGACGTTCATCCAGGGAACTAGTCTAATTGCCATTAGTGGAGTTGGGAAGGATTTTTTCGTTAATAGGGGGCAATTAGCATCTGCCTCATGGGTCTTTTGCCTTCCTTTGTATCAACATGTTAGGTTATAGGTAGAACACAATGGATGTCTTCTTTCAATGTACTGTGTGGGGAAATGTATTGTCAGGGGGAATCATACTGTACATCATGCTGTGTGTAATAGGACCGTGGGGGCATCATATTGAGTGTGATAGCCACTGTGGGGCCATGAAAGTGGTATCATACTGTGTGTAGGCATATATGAGGAATTGGACTAGATTAGAATACTGGCATTCGAGAAAGAATGTCACACCGATTGTACTCCCGGGATTATGGTGTGCTGTGTAATAATATATGGTAGCAGGACCCCTCTAGTCTTCATTCCAGGTATACTAACTGCTCAGTGTTACATTGATTTGGTCGTGGAACCAGTGATATGGACATTTCTTAAACGTGCCTCAGTAACTATTTTTCAACATGGAAATGTTAAGCTACATGTTGCAGGTGCTACTGTGAGCAGCATGCTTGACTTAAACATGATACCATGGCCAGAAGCATCTCCGGATTTGACTCCCATCAAGCACTTCATTGGTCGAGCATTGCAAAAGGAGTTGCCGTCAGCAGATCTTGATGATTTGTGTGCCCAAGTGCATTCATTATTCCTCTCTGCTCTGCCTTGCTCACCGCTCCGGCGGTTCCTCTCTGCTCTGCCTTGTCCACCGCTCCGGCGGTTTCGCCCTGCTCTGCCTTGCTCACCGCTCTGGCGGTTCCTCCTGCTCTGCCTTGCCCACCGCTCCGGCGGTTTCGCCCTGCTCTGCCTTGCTCACCGCTCTGGCGGTATCTCTCTGCTCTGCCTTGCCTACCGTTCCAGCGGTTCCTCTCTGCTCTGCTTGTCTACCGCATCTGCGGTTCTGTTCCTGAATCCCAGTTTGTACTGGACCCTATCCAGCCTGCGCTCCAACCTGCTAGTGCCTCCCTGTCTGCACTCCAGCCGTGTTTGCCAGTACCCCCCTGTCTGCATACCAGCCGTGCCTTGCCAGTGCCTTCCTGTCTGCATACCAGCCGTGCTTGCCAGTATCCTCTTGTCTGCACTCCAGCCGTGCCTGCCAATACCCAACTGTCTGTGTGCCAGCCTAACCTGCCCGTTCCTGCATTCCCCGGTGTGGGTCAACAGCTGTGACCGGGGTCTAACCTGGAGTAGCACCTGGTCCCTCTGCTCGGTTCCTCCTTGGTTCACGGAGTCGTTAGCCTCCGTGCGACCTTGGTCGGATCGGGCAGATACTTAGTTATGCCCCTCCAGGCACTCCTCGGTTCATGGTACATTGGGATCACTAATCACGCTCACGCCAGTCAGTCCAGGCACGAGTGTAACAGTTTTATTTATGTTGTATCGTGTTTGAAGGTTGCCTTTTCCTGATGGCAGGTTTCAGCTCTTTCCAAAGATGCTCAATAGGATTTAGGTCAGGGCTCATAGAAGGCCACTTCAGAATAGTTGAAAGTTTTCCTCTTAGCCGTTCTTGGGTGTTATAAGCTGTGTGTTTTGGGTCATTATCCTGTTGCAAGACCCATGACTGAGACCAAGCTTTCTGACAATGGGTAGCACATTTCTCTCTAGAATCCCTTGATAGTCTTGAGATTACATTTTACCCTGCACAGATTCAAGACACCCTGTGCCAGATGCAGCAAAGCAGCCCGAGAACATAACAGAGCTCCTCCATGTTTCACAGTAGGGACAGTGTTCTTTTCTTGATATGCTTCACTTTTCCGTCTGTGAACATAGTGCTGATGTGCCTTGTCAAAAACTTCAATGTTTGTCTCATCTGTCCATAGGACATTCTCCCAGAAGCTTTGTGGCTTGTCAACATGTAGTTTGGCAAATTCCAGTTTGGCTTTTTTATGAAATTTTTTTCAACAATGGTGTTCTCCTTGGTCGTCTCCCATGAAGTCCACTTTGAATCAAACAACAACGGATGGTGCGATCTGACACTGATGTTCCTTGAGCATGAAGCTCACCTTTAATCTCTTTAGAAGTTATCCTGGGCTCTTTTGTTACCATTCGAATTATCCGTCTCTTTGATTTGTCATCAATTTTCCTCCTGCTGCCACGTCCAGGGAGGTTGGCTACAGTCCCATGGATCTTAAATTTCTAAATAATATGTGCAACTGTAGTCACAGGAACATCAAGCTACTTGGAGATGGTCTTATAACCTTTACCCTTAACTTGCTTGTCTATAATTTTCTTTCTAATCTCCTGAGACAACTCTTTCCTTTGCTTCCTCTGGTCCATGTTGAGTGTGGTACACACCATGTCACCAAACAGCACAGTGAGTATCTGTAGCCCTATATACAGGCCCACTGACTGATTACAAGATTGTAGACACTTGTGATGCTAATTAGTGGACACAACTTGATTTAACATGTATCTGTTGTCACATTATTTTCAGGGGTACCATCATTTTTGTCCAGGCCTATATCATGAGTTACATTTTTTAAAAACTTCTGTGGAAGCAGGGTTGAAAAGCAATGTCTGACTTCCATTTGTTCATTTTCATAGATTTTTAATTTATTATTACTTTTGTCAGATTCAAATTATTTCTGTGACCATTGTGGGTTTTTCCTTTCATTAAACGAGGAGTACCAACAATTTTGACCACGTATGTATGTATGTACAAACACACACACACACACACACACACATATGTATATATATATATATATATATATATATATACACATACACACATACATACATATATATATATATATACACACACATATATATACACACACACATATATATACACACATACATATACATACATACACATATATATACACACACATACATATATATATAGTGATGTAGCAGACATCCCTTTAATGGTTTGGTGTGTTTTTGAATGACCATGTACCTTCCTCTTTAACGGACTGGTCACATGACTGTGACATCACACAGGTCCTTATGCACACAGAGGGTGTGGACACATGACTCTGACATCAGTTAAGGTCCTATCTGTGTGTGTGCTGCAGTATATATAAACCCTGTGTGATTTGTGACAGGTGTGTTCCGGTGTGTAGGAGTTCCTGGGTGTTGGGAGCTCCTGTGTGGGCACCGTGTGAGCGGCACGAGGCTGTTCCCTGTGTGTGGGGAACACCGCTCGTGGGAAGCCTGGTGAGGCCTGGTGGACTCCGGTGGAGGTGAAGCCTGGATCCCTGTGAGAGTGTGGGGGATGCCAGTAAGCCTCGGAGTGCCACACAAGCACCGCTCGTGTGAGGCCTGGTGAGGCCTGGTGGACTCCGGTGGAGGTGAAGCCTGGATCCCTGTGTGTGTGTGTGGGATGCCAGTAAGCCTCGGAGTGCCACACAAGCGTCCTGGAGGACAGAGCCTGGATCTGTGTGTGAGAGATGCCAGTGGTCTTGGACGGGTGGAGGTCTGGAGACCACGTGTGGTCAAGCCTTAGAGTCACAGTGGTGAAATGGACTAAAAGCAGCTGAAAGCCGATAAAGGTAATACTCTTTATGTTATGGACATTTTCATGGACATTGTTTTATTACCTTGCGGAAGGCTGTAATTAGAGTCAAGTGGGCCGGTGTGCCACTTGGGCTCGTGGACATTATGTATGTGAAATACGGTTTATGAAGTGTAATAAACTGTGGATTGTGAAACACGGCAAAGTAGTTGCTGGTATGCAGTGATTGACGCAGCAAAGCGAGTATCCCCCAGGATAATAAGTAGTGCTGCCTTACAATATATATACACACACATATACATACATGTGTATATATATATATATATATATATATATATATATATATATATATATGTGACACCCCAGGGCTCTGGTTGCCACAGTAATAGAGATATTATGTCTGAGAGCAAGTGGGAGGTTTCTCTGGTCAGGATCCCTAAACATGCAACACGGTCCGCCCAGACCTGGGAGGGGAGGAATCTGCCCTTTTAAACTGGGTCTGGGGCGGGATTAGAGTAGTCAGAGTGAAGCTGCAGACAGAGTCAGAGTCTGGAGAGGGAAAGTGAGATCAGGAGCTCTGGAGGAGCAGTAGCTGAAGTCCAGGGGCTGGAGCTGAGCAGAGCTCGCCCTGGACGAAGACACTAAAACCGGACACAGGAGTCCGAGGCTGTGGGGACTGATATACACCCAGCAGCAGAAACCAGCCAGCAGGGGATTCCAGGTCCTCTGGCCATAGAAGCCCGGAGGCTCAGTCACAAAGAAGGGACCAGCGCCGCCATCCAGGAGCGGAGGCTAACAGAAGGCCCCAAGTCACCAGCCATACGGGTGAGCACCACACGGTATACTCAGGGACGTGGGCTACTTGTAACCGCTGACAGCAAGGTAGCCAGGAAGAGTGCAGATAAACGGGGAGGCCTACAACTCCACCTGGCCAGGGGAACTCCTGCTTGCTCGCAGACTGACCAGGCCCCTTATACTAGCCAGTACTCCCTGGAGGGTCTGCCTTGTACCATCAGTAAAGACCCTAAACTGCACCTCCCGTCTCTGTGATTCCTTGCCGCTCCTTCACCATTAGCACTGGGACCCTCAGACCATCACTCCCATCATCTTCCAAATTAGCTGCCCTGAGGCAATACTTCTCCCGTGGGGAGTCATCCCATACTCGGCTGCGCAAACAACATCAGCCTCAGCGGTCTGCAGCGCAGCGGCGGTCCCCACTGACCGCAATCCACGGGTGGCGTAGTCGGACACTTATTACAATACAAAAAGACTGCCACTGGTTTGACCACCCTGGGCACGGACCGGGTCACCGCCACACGGAGACTACAACCCCCAGCATTCTACAACAGGCCCGGTTCCGGGTTCCCCTGCACAACACAGGCCCAGGGGGTGCGTCATATATATATATATATATATTACACTACCGTTCAAAAGTTTGGGGGTCACCCCCACAATTTTGTGTTTTCTATAATAACTCATACGTTTATTTATCAAATGAGTTGCAAAATGAATAGAAAATATTGTCCAGACATTGACAAGGTTAGAAATAATGATTTTTATTTGAAAGAATAATTTTCTCCTTCAAACTTTGCTTTTGTCAAAGAATGCTCCCTTTGCAGCAATTACAGCATTGCAGACCTGGCATTCTAGCTGTTAATTTGCTGAGGTAATCTTGAGAAATTTCCCCCCATGCTTCCTGAAGCCCCTCCCACAAGTTGGATTGGCTTGATGGGCACTTTTTGCGCACCATACGGTCAAGCTGCTCCCACAACACCTCAATGGGGTTGAGATCTGGTGACTGCGCTGGCCACTCCATTACAGATAGAAGACCAGCTGCCTGCTTCTTCCCTAAATAGGTCATGCATAATTTGGAGGTGTGCTGTTATAGGAAGAAATTGGCTCCAATCAAGCGCTGTCCACAGGGTATGTCATGGCGTTGCAAAATGGAGTGATAGCCTTCCTTATTCAAAATCCCATTTACCTTGTACAAATCTCCCACTTTACCAGCACCAAAGCAGCCCCAGACAAACACATTACCTCCACCAGGCTTGACAGATGGCGTCAGGCACTCTTCCAGAATCTTTTCAGTTGTTCTGCATCTCACAAATGTTCTTTTGTGTGATCCAAACACCTCAAACTTTGATGCGTCTGTCCATAAAACTTTTTTCCAATCTTCCTCTGTCCAATGTCTGTGTTCTTTTGCCCATATTAATCTTTTCCTTTTATTAGTCAGTCTCAGATATGGCTTTTTCTTTGCCACTTTGCCCTGAAGGCCAGTATCCTCTTACATGCCAAGAGTGTGCAAAGCAGTCATCAAAGCAAAAGGTGGCTACTTTGAAGAACCTAGAATATAAGACATATTTTCAGTTGTTTCACACTTTTTTGTTAAGTATATAATTCCACATGTGTTAATTCATCGTTTTGATGCCTTCAGTGTGAATGTACAATTTTCAAAGTCATGAAAATACAGAAAAATCTTTAAATGAGAAGGTGTGTCCAAACTTTTGGTCTGTACTGTATATGTCCAGGAAGACATGCACATTTTCTCTTAATTTTTTCTTTTTCCTTTAAAAATGTATTCTTTTGAGCTAAAGTAATGGACGGTATAGAGCCTGATGTTTTTTCATATACTGCTGAGGAAGAAGAACGGATCCTAGGTGCGCTGAAGGATGATGGGACTTTTTTAAGTACACCTTCCCTAGTGGATCTTAAACGTAAATATGAAAGTGATTCTAAAAGGATGATTATTCTACAACTGCATTTGGTTACTTTGGGACAGTATTATAAAGCTCGGAAAATACCACGGGGTTTACGTTCAAATATAAGACCCAATCTTTTTGGAAATAATGTGACTTTTTGCTCCCGTTTTTGTCAAATCTCCAATAGATATGCCTTGGATATAATTTTGTTGAATATTGACTTTTTACAACAGGAAATATTGAAAATGACAACTTACATTGTGGATACTGAGGAAAAATTGAAATCATTGCTCAAAATTGAGGAATGGGATTCCTTCAAGGATTTAATAATGACTAAGGTGCAGGGTTTGCGCATGGAATTTGAGGATGTAAAACGTCGTAAATGGAATTGAGATATGGAGGATTATCAAACTGGTCACATTTATAACTGGCAGAAGGGTGGATCTAATTCATCATGGAGTAAAAGAGGTTATTTAAGGACTGATAAAAGGCCTAACAAGCATGATATAAAAGGACATTTACAATTGTGTGATAATTTCTCCTTTAGACCTAGATCAGGAGCAACAGAGAGGATCCAACGGAAAAGAAGAGGGGGCAAACGGCACCGAAGACAACAGAAAAAAACAGGACAAAATCAAACCACGGCAGCAGAGACAAGTGATGACACGGAAAAAAGAAATGAACTCGTGGTAAATATCTCTAAAAAAAATTTGACCATATCACAGATGACTGTCTTGAATAAGGGTTTGTCATTTAGTATGAGCAAACATGTGGACTGGTTTCAGCTGGAGCTAGATCTCCAGAGATTTTTTTAGAAATGTCAAATTGAGAAATTGGTTTTCTGGTAGTGTGATTGTCCCTAAATGTATAACTAGTGAACTTAGTCTACAACAGGTTCAGGTGGCCAAAAGGGGTACCTTTACGCCACCTGTGAATCCTCCGGTAATTAATGCATTTATGGAAGCGGTACAGAGGGATGTGAAAGCATTGAGAGGGAACTCAAATAAAAGACTGAAATCTCCAAATTTGAGTACAGAGGAGATACGGGCTTTGCAGGACCATGTCCATGACAGCGACATCATTATAAAACCTGCCGATAAAGGTGGGGCTGTCGTCGTCATGGACAGGGTCATGTATATTGAAGAAATTAGAAGACAGTTGAGTGACAGAGAAGTTTATGTCAAGTTGGAAAAGGATCCAAAATTTCTATTTTTAAATTATTTGAAAGTTATTTTGGATGGGGATTTGGAAAATAATATAATTGATAAAGATCTTTATGATTATTTATACAGTATGTGGAGAATCCTACCACCCCTGTGATATATGTACTTCCTAAAATACATAAAAATCTTAATCATCCCCCGGGACGACCCATAGTCTCCGGGGTAAATTCATTAACGAGTAAAATTGGAATTTATCTTGATAGAATATTAAATCCATTGGCGAAAAATACTAAATCCTTTGTGAGAGATACCATGGATTTTTTATTAAAAATACAGGAAGTTGAATTAAAAAGTGAGGTCATTTTGGCCTCATTTGATGTGGTATCTCTATACACCTCCATTGATAATGGTAGGGGGGTGGAGGCGATTGAACGGAGACTGTCTTATACGGATCTTAGTGAAAATAATAGGAAATTTATTATTGAATTATTAGAGTCCATATTATATCATAATTATTTCCTATTTGGTGATGAATATTTCCTCCAGAAATGTGGAACCGCGATGGGGGCCAATATGGCCCCTGCTTCTGCAAATATTGTTATGGCTACATTGGAGGAGAACTTTGTCTATGTGTCCCACCACTTTAGACATGTCATGGCGTGGTGGCGATACATAGATGACGTCTTCCTCCTCTGGACAGGTACACAAGGGGAACTGGAGGATTTTTATGGATATTTGAATCAGGTCGATAGGACTGTCAAATTTACATTGGTGAGTTCATGTAAATCTATTCAGTTTTTGGATGTTTTTATCACACAGGAAAATGGAAAATTATTGACCTCCCTCTTCATTAAACCGACGGATCGAAATGATTTCCTGAGGTATAACAGTCACCACCCAAAACGCATGATAGAATCATTACCTTTTAGCCAATATTTAAGAATTAAAAGAATAAAGAGTAGTGAGGAGGGCCTGTATAAGAGTGCACAGAAACTTACGAAAAAACTTAGGTCAAGAGGTTACCCTCAGAGACTGTTAAATAAACAGGAAAAAAAAGTCAGTGGATTAAATAGGGATATTATTCTGAATAAAATGACCAAAAATAATAAGGATGATAGAATACCTATGGTATCGACATATGGTGAAGAGAGTGAACAGGTGGCAAATATAGACAGGAGTCATTGGAAAATGTTAAATAGATGTTTCCCGGATGTGCCAGAATTTAAAAATCCCCCTCTTTTTTCTTATAGAAGAAATAAAAATATTAAAGATGTACTAGTACATTCAGATATTGGCCCCTCTAAAACTGTGACTCAGACATTCATTAAGGGTAGAGGTAGAAAGGGCTGTTATCCATGTCTTTCATGTGTCAACTGCCCGTTTATGTTAAAAGGTGATCGGTTTCTTCATCCAAAAACTCAAAAAGTATACAACATAAAAAATTTTTTTACATGTGATTCTGACTATATAATATATCTGTTAGAGTGCCCCTGCTCACTTTGGTATATAGGAGAAACTACGTGCAATTTTAAAACTCGCATAAATAGTCATAGACATTCCATTAGAAAAAAGAGGATGGACTTACCTGTATCAAAGCATTTTGTGGAGGCGGGACATACTGTGATACAATTAAGATTTAGAATTATAGATGCGGTCCCTTTACAAAGACGGGGTGGAGATAGAATACGATTATTAAAAAGAAAGGAACTTGAGTGGATCCATAACTTGAATACGTTGAAGCCAAATGGACTGAATGCTGAATTTAATACAGCAGGTATCACCTGAGGAGTATGTTCAGACATCAGCAGTGTATGAAATTTGGGGTATTTTAAATATAATTGGATTTTTATATTTTAATATATTTATATATGGATATTTTTGGTTTCTTGCAGATCAATCACTCTCACTATGATATTTTGTGGAGTCGACGCGACCTGCTGCAACATGCGTATAAAGAAAGGGAGACTTCCTCTGGGAATGGATTTTTTCTTAAAAAAATGTTTTTTTTATATATATAGTAGTTGAAAATATTCAAGTTTCCACCTAATGAAGTTATAAAAATATATTTCTACATTTTGAAATGGTATTCCTATTTATGGAGAGAATTGAACTATAATGTATTCCCAATTATCGCCTGAGATTGGAAAAGGGGTGGGGACCTGAGGAAGGTTCCTCCTCTGACCTCTTAATTTCACTCCATGGATGAACCTAGGGATAGGGAATTCCATGGAAGGGTGTTTGGGTTATGTATTAATATATTATCTCTCCGTTCATTTATGGACATAGGAATTACCGTATGGATACTGTTATTATAATATAAATAAATTGAGAAATTATGAATAGGATGGTGTCCCTGATAATGAAAAGTGGGCGCGTTCTTGCAGTTAATAGAGGATAGGATTAATTATTTGAGTGCACATTTTGTTCATATTTGAAAATAATCTTCTGGTGGAGTTGGCCAATTAAAAAGATAGCGACCGTAGTGTTAGAAGTGTAAAGCGCTTGCCCGGTGATGTCACGATATGGGCGGACTAGGTTTGCCCCGGTCATGTGACAAAACAATGTGGGTCCCATGGGAGACATGCGCAGATTGGATTCTTGAGTTAATCTACCCAAGGGTGCTCGACCGGTCCGAGACGTGGGACGAGTGAAGCTCTCTGTTGGTGATATATACAGTGCTGAGGTAAGAATAACTGTTATATTCTACCTAATTATATCACTGCATAGAAGAGACTCCCTCACCCCCGAGCGGTCGGCTCCCCAGGTAATTCAACAGATTGTTGTCTGGCTCAGGTCCCTTTGAACCAGTAGAATCCCTCAGATAAATTGACAGTCCTGCCTTCTATCCTTTGGAGAATTTAAGAATGAAAGTATGGATCCGATGATTGTGTTGTGGATGTGTCCCGGGATTGATGTTTTTGGTCTGTTTTTCTGGTTGGCGTATAAGTCCTAGAGAGGCTAGTAGTGGAATGGTTCAGAAACCTTTGTGGCCCATTGTCTAAGTGACCATTGTCTAAGTGACTGAGGAGTCTCTTCTAGGTGAGGAGAACCGAAAAAATGGGGAACCAAAATGCCAAGGAAGGCATTATAGCCAAAGACTTAGTGGTACGCAGAGAAGGGAAACAGGCACTGATTGGAATTGACAAAATATTGTGTAAAGCGGGAATGAATGAGAATGGAGAGATGAATGGAGAGAAATGGAAATCCTTCTTTAACTCCTATCATGGATGGCTGAAAGATAAGGGTCTGTTAGGGACAGTAGATGTATGGATGAATGCATGCGCTTATTTTGAAGGAGAGATTGAAGAATTAGGAGACGGACGTTACAGACTGACAAAAACTGGAATGACAGATTTTCCTCCCTGTCCGCTCCCGACGTCACCCCCACCCCAGTACCAGAATTCCCAGGAACCTAAATGTTGGGTTTGCCCCAGATGTGGACAGCAGAATCCCTTGACAGTAGACATCTGTGTGGCATGTGGAGGACCGAGACCCCACCCAGCTAGTCTATTCCCAATGAGGACGGTAGTTGTGCCAGGAGCACCAGCAGCAGCAGCAGCAGCAGGGGGGGATGCAGTGGTTCCAGGTCAGGAAGCTCGTACAATGTTAATGCATAGACCATGGAGCCCTTCAGAGCAGTTGGCACTGATCTCCCAGCTGCCAGATCCGTCCCAGTCCCCTATGGGTTTTGCTAGAATGATCACCACCATACAGGATACGTATCATGCCACTAGAATAGATCTGCAGGGGGTAATTAAGGGAAAATTGGCAGATGAAGCCCGCTATGATAGGTTGATAGATGAGACAAAAAAAACAGTATGCCAATAGGACCGGACCCGTAGATGCAGAATCTAATGATGCAGCAGCTGGAGTCCTATTCGCAGCAGCGTTGGTAAAAGCATGTCAAGACAGGCAAGCAGAAAAGCAAGTTACACTAGAAGATAGAGTGCAGGGAAAGGAGGAAGATCCTAAGGATTATTTCTATGCACTAAAGAAAACCTGGTCAGAAATGGGGTTCAACCCCGGGAATAAGACTAGTGAGAGGGTATTAGCAAGTGCTTTCATGAATGGACTAAAGAAAGAGATTGCAGAGAAGGTAAAAGCAAGTAGACCGGACTGGAGATCAGTGAAGGCAGAAGATTTAGCTAGAATAGCTCAGGGGGCACAGCATGACATAGCGCAGGCAAAAAGAGCTGCCAGAATACATATAGTAGAGACGACCCCCAGAAACAACAGAGGCAGAGGACGGACTGAAGGAGGAGGACAGAAACTGTGTTACGGATGTAAAAAGCCAGGACATTTTAGAAAGAACTGTAGGACCAACCCGTATCCAAATGCTCAGAGTACGGGTCCTCAAGCCGACCAAACAACGCCCCCATAGGATGAGGGTAGCTTGCACATGAACCCCCTCATCTCCTTACCCCCAACTCCCAGTTGTATAGTGCAGGTGAACCTACCAGGGGGACATGAAATCGATTTCCAAGTAGATACGGGGGCCGACAATTCAGTAATTACGCAAGGTGATTGGCCATATGTAGCGCCCCAAGGACTTGGTCACTACAGAGGTATTGCACCTCATTCAGAGGTGTGATATCCCACTCCCGGGTAAGGATGGAGTATGGATCAAGGCTCAGTAGGCTGCATACAGCACACACACCCCATTTCCGAGGGACAGCTCAACGGTGCTCCCACTAGACAGAAGTGCAGGCACGACAGCATCTGTCCCTGGCTGGAGTGGGGAGGGGGGTGGAATACCCAGTGCTATAGGGGCAGATAGGGGTTGGGTCCGGAGCATAGGAAGGAGCCCATTGGTTGCTAGTCACCTGGGCTCATGGTCAGAGGGAGGTATATAAGGTGGGCACCATCTTAGAACAGTGTTCAGTCTGAGAGAGGAAGTGACAGAGCAGGGCCTCTGTGGAGCTCTGCTCCGGAGGCGGGCCTAGCCTGTGAGGCCCAGCCAGCACTGAAAGAGAAAGAAGAAGAAGTTCAGTCTGTGAGGAGAAGTGGAGAAGGCAGGGAGCAGGGCTGCTGCATGGGCTCTGCTCCCTGGGCAAGCCTAGCACAGAGGCCGGGGCCAGAGAGAGAGAGAGGAGAAGGAACAGTGGAAAGGAAAAGGAAACAAGACCAGAACAGAAGTAACAAGTGAAACAGAAAGGCTCAGGAACGAGAAGGAAGAGAGAACCCTAAGGACCCAGGATATTGCGGGTGACGGGTTGGCAGAACAGGGTACCGGATCCCAAATTGGTGGAAGCGAATCATCTTCAGCCAAGAACCGGAGGTCGTGACCAGCCCTTGGTGCGACCCCTCGTTACACCTTGCTAGGAAGGCATACCATATAGGGTCAGGGACATGGGCACGTAGCCCTCCCAAGAGAAGGCCCGCGGGAGCTGGACATAAGCTTGGTCACTGGTGGGGCACGAGCCAGAGAAAGGACGGAAGGGAGCTTTGAGACATACTCCAGAAAGACCTGGGAGTTGACCGAGTCCCTTGCCTGGTGGACGCAGCACGGCTTGGGTGGTCACTGCTTCGCGAGAGTGACCTGGAGAATACAAACTGTGAGTAAAGGACATTGGATTGCAACACGTTGTCTGTGACTTCTTGCTCCTCCGGCACTATTGGTACTGGGACTATCTCCACCATCACTCCCATCATCCACGCTAACTGCCCTGAGGCTGTACTCCTCCTGTGGGGAGTCATCCCATTCTTAGCTGCACACATAACACCGGCCTCAGCGGTCTGCCTTGCAGCGGCGGTCTCCATTGACCGCAATCCACGGGTGGCGTAGTCGGACACTTGTTATTACACTAAGACTGCCACTGAATTGACCACCCTGGGCACGGACCGGGTCACCGCCACGGAGACTACAACCCCCAGCGATCCGGCTCCGGGTATTCCCTGCACAACACAGGCCCAGGGGGCGCGTCAACTTTGGCGTAGTCGGCAGGATTCAAACCAACCCGCCACCAATGGGTATTGCATGCCTGAAAAAGGCTTTTGCACTTACCGGAGAGAAGCTTCCCGCCATCAGACGCCATTTTCGGGACGCCGCTCGGGAAGAAGAGGGGCGTGGACGCCGAAAGCGCGTGAGATCCGAAGCTCCGCCCCACGCACTGACGCTGCGTAAGGTCCTGGAAGGGAGAGGGAGCGACGCTGACGTCACAGGAGCGCGACGCAAGGTCCTCAACCCCGACGATCGACTGCGGAGCCGCGGCCTACGGAGGAAGATCATCGCAAGGTAGGCCACGGTCCGCCGGGGGGGGGGGAAGACATCGGGAACGGAGAGCAAAATGGCGGACCGGCAGCAGACTAGGCTGCCCAGCATCGGCAGTGCCCCAGTCGTCACAGGCCCCGACCAGCACCAGGAGAAGACGGGTGACGCAGGAGCGGTCGCGGGAGCAGGTAAGAGGAGTCTCCCTGTCCCGGACGCTGCCAGCGTCAGCCTGCTCCCGGGCCCCCTGGTGGAGCCGCCGATCCCGGACGCTGCAGACACCGACCTGCTCCAGACCCCGCAACAAGCCCTGCAGCCGAGCCCTCCAGCCCTGGGCACCGCCACCACCAGCCCGCGCCCAGGCCCAAAGTCGCACCCTCTGACCCCGGGCGTCATCAACAGCGGCCTTCTCCAGACCCCGCCGCAAGGGCTACTGCACAAGGGTGCCAAGGGACAGTACGCCCTCCACGTTCACCGGCTCACGGAGGAGAAGCTGCAGTACCACCAGTACGAGGAAAGCCAAGAGGACCCGGACGGGTCTGAAGACTGCCCTCAGGAGGGAGCTCAAGGAGGACATAACTATTAAAAGAAAGTAGCGTGAGTAAGGAACTGTACAAAGTTACCCGTCAGGGTACAAGGACTGTTTTTCTTTTGAACTGTTAATAAGTGTGGTCCCCGTTGGGACAGCTAAAAGACTGTTACCCGTTTCCAAGATACCCCCTTTCTTACCTGGCTGAGGACTGAGAGCAGCCATCCCCTTTCCAACCGGCCGAGGACTGGGAACGGCCAACCCCTGGTAAATAGTTGCGCTTCTTAAAGCGCCCCCTACTGGTTTTTTAAAAGAACTGCAACGTCTACCTCAGGACGAATTAAATGGACTGTTGCACCTTTGAGAGAGAAAGTGAACACCTGGTCGCAGGTTGTCCAGCGGCCAGAAGTCAAGAATGCGTTTTTGAAGAATGTTTTACTTGCAAAAGTTTTATAGTGTGTTTTATGGTAAAAGAGTTCCGGAAGTAATAACCAAAAGTGTTTCATCAGAGTGTTTCCCATGAAGGGAATTGTACAAGTGTGTCTGTTTCCTGATGTAAGCAGTTAATGAAAAAGTTTTTGCATACCCTGTGAATTGTTTTTGCTCTGTTCCAGCCCGAGGACGTGCTGTGCTTTACCAGGGGGGAATGTAGCGCCCCGAGGACTTGGTCACTACAGAGGTATTACACCTCATCCAGAGGTGTGATATCCCACTCCCGGGTAAGGATGGAGTATGGATCAAGGCTCAGTAGGCTGCATACAGCACACACACCCCATTTCCGAGGGACAGCTCAACGGTGCTCCCACTAGACAGAAGTGCAGGCACGACAGCATCTGTCCCTGGCTGGAGTGGGGAGGGGGGTGGAATACCCAGTGCTATAGGGGCAGATAGGGGTTGGGTCCGGAGCATAGGAAGGAGCCCATTGGTTGCTAGTCACCTGGGCTCATGGTCAGAGGGAGGTATATAAGGTGGGCACCATCTTAGAACAGTGTTCAGTCTGAGAGAGGAAGTGACAGAGCAGTGCCTCTGTGGAGCTCTGCTCCGGAGGCGGGCCTAGCCTGTGAGGCCCAGCCAGCACTGAAAGAGAAAGAAGAAGAAGTTCAGTCTGTGAGGAGAAGTGGAGAAGGCAGGGAGCAGGGCTGCTGCATGGGCTCTGCTCCCTGGGCAGGCCTAGCACAGAGGCCGGGGCCAGAGAGAGAGAGAGGAGAAGGAACAGTGGAAAAGGAAAGGGAACAAGACCAGAACAGAAGTAACAAGTGAAACAGAAAGGCTCAGGAACGAGAAGGAAGAGAGAACCCTAAGGACCCAGGATATTGCGGGTGACGGGTTGGCAGAACAGGGTACCGGATCCCAAATTGGTGGAAGCGAATCATCTTCAGCCAAGAACCGGAGGTCGTGACCAGCCCTTGGTGCGACCCCTCGTTACACCTTGCTAGGAAGGCATACCATATAGGGTCAGGGACATGGGCACGTAGCCCTCCCAAGAGAAGGCCCGCGGGAGCTGGACATAAGCTTGGTCACTGGTGGGGCACGAGCCAGAGAAAGGACGGAAGGGAGCTTTGAGACATACTCCAGAAAGACCTGGGAGTTGACCGAGTCCCTTGCCTGGTGGACGCAGCACGGCTTGGGTGGTCACTGCTTCGCGAGAGTGACCTGGAGAATACAAACTGTGAGTAAAGGACATTGGATTGCAACACGTTGTCTGTGACTTCTTGCTCCTCCGGCACTATTGGTACTGGGACTATCTCCACCATCACTCCCATCATCCACGCTAACTGCCCTGAGGCTGTACTCCTCCCGTGGGGAGTCATCCCATTCTTAGCTGCACACATAACACCGGCCTCAGCGGTCTGCCTTGCAGCTGTGGTCTCCATTGACCGCAATCCACGGGTGGCGTAGTCGGACACTTGTTATTACACTAAGACTGCCACTGAATTGACCACCCTGGGCACGGACCGGGTCACCTCCACGGAGACTACAACCCCCAGCGATCCGGCTCCGGGTATTCCCTGCACAACACAGGCCCAGGGGGCGCGTCACATACATTGACACTGATTTTTCACATCATGTCATTGCCACCCCCTTCAATTCCCCGTCTGTCCTGCTTCCTGTCACTAAAAGAATTCCCCTGCAAATTCAAGGAGCCACTGTACATAGCAAGCTCATGGTATCGCCCCGAGGCCAATGTAACCTTTTGGGAAATGATGTGTTGTCCCAATTACAAGCACATATTGAGTATCATCCCGATGGCACTGTCACCATGACCCCAGGTTTAAAACCAAGTACCCTTTGCAAAATTATGTCACTAGATATTGCCAGCATAGAAGAGACAAATGAGTTTCCCCCGATATTGGAGCAGGCTGTACCACATGATTTTTGGGCCTCAGACAAAACAGATGTTGGTAGGTTAAGAGTTCAACCAGTAATGGTGAAATTAAAACCAGGAGCCATCTTGCCTCAACAGAGGCAGTATCCCCTTAGCTCGGCTCAGGAGAATGCCATAGCCCAGCAGGTCCAAAAATTACTACAGAGAGGAGTCCTAGTCAAAACCCAGTCCCCTTGCAACACTCCCCTGTTCCCAGTAAAGAAAAAGAGTGTGCCAGGACAACCAGCCGCATATAGAATGGTCCATGACCTCCGGTTGGTTAACAAAGCCACAGAACTTCTAACACCAGTTGTGCCCAACCCGCATACTCTTCTGTCACAGATACCTTCTAACTCTCTTTGTTTTTCAGTGGTCGATTTGGCAAATGCATTTTTCAGTGTACCATTACATCCTGACTGCCAGTACCTGTTTGCTTTCACATTCCAGGGCAGTCAATATACATGGACAGTGTTGCCACAGGGTGCCCAGAATTCACCCACAATGTACACTGCAAGTCTGCAGGAAATACTGGAGGGATGGTCTGAACCACATATCGTTGTTTTGCAATATGTCGATGACCTGCTCATTTGTGCCCCCTCCAGGAAACAATGTCATAGTGCAACTATATCGCTTATGTTGTTTCTCTATCACGCTGGCTGCAAGGCATCGAAAGATAAGCTTCAGTTTTGTAAATCTTCAGTCACCTTTTTGGGACATTGCATTACACCAGGAGCTCGTCATTTAACAAATGCACGTAAACTAGCAGTACAGGCATTCACCGTCCCCATTAATGTTGCAGCCCTCAGAACTTTTCTTGGACTTGTTTCCTATTGCAGACAGTGGATTCATGCCGCCTCTGTTTTAATGCAGCCCCTCTATGACTGTCTTACCCCAACACCTTTTGTACTAACATCAGAGGCAATAGACTGTTTTTATTCTCTCAAGAACCGTATTTTGGCCGCTTCAGCTTTGGGTACACCTAATTATGAGCTCCCATTTACTCTGTACCTTCATGAACAAGCTGGACATGCAGCAGGAGTTTTAACTCAAACACACGGTGATAATCAGAGACCTGTTGCCTATTTTAGTGTCAGATTGGATGCGGTAGCCAGAGGTGTACCATCCTGCGTACGTGCTCTGCATGCTGTTGGACTATTACTCCATAAATCCGCAGACATTGTTCTTGACCACCCGCTCACCGTTCTAACACCTCATGATGTCTACACTATATTGAATCAAGTGCAACCCGCTCACCTCTCAGCAGCACGTCATCTCAGGTTACAATGTGCACTGTTAATGCCTCCCAATGTTTCTTTACAGAGGTGTACTACCCTGAATCCAGCAACTTTGTTACCTCTCTCGGATCTAAAGGAGGAGTCAGGTACTGTGCTTTTTAAGGAAGATCCAAGAGAGGAAGTTCCTCATGACTGTGTACAAATGATGGCACAAGAAACGGCAGGTTTACCTACTGTATTTGAACATGAAGTACAAAATGCAGATTTTGAATTTTTTGTAGATGGATCCCGTCATCAGGACGATTCAGGTACCTTCCATACTGGATATGCAGTTGTCTCCCTCAATGCAGTAATCAAGGCAGAACCAATGCTCCCACACCAGTCGGCTCAAGAAGCTGAACTTAGGGCCCTAACCGAGGCCTGTAAACTAGCGGAAGGTAGTATTGTTAACATTTACACAGATTCTAGGTACGCATTCGGTATATCGCATGATTTTGGTCCAATATGGAAGTCAAGAGGTTTCCTGACGGCAGCAGGACACCCCATTAAGAATGCTGATGCGGTCCAGCAGTTAATTAATTGATGCGCTACAACTACCTAAACAAGTAGCTGTCATAAAGGTAAGAGCACATACCAGACGCACCGACCAGGTAAGCAGAGGAAACGCGATGGCAGATGCAGCAGCAAAAACAGCAGCCTGTAAGCCGCAACAAGGGTCAACAGTACGTCAGTTAAGTGCCCCTAAAAACCCCTTTGTGTCGGAGGACATCTTATCCCAAATGCAGGCGCAGGCTCAAAAGGAGGAGGTTGATAAGTGGTTAAAGGAAGGTGCATGCCTGAATGAAGCAAATGGGGTATGGGGGAAAGGGACACGACGATGCCTTCCAAGGGCACTGTACCCAGCAGCTGCCCAGGTACTACATGGGCCGACACACCAATCTAAAACGGGTGTGATGAGTGTGATGCAGAAACATTGGGTGGCACCAGGATTCTCCACCTGTATTGAAAACCTGGTACAAGGGTGCATGATATGTGCTACACATAATCAGGGTAGAGTAGTTAAAACACCACCCAAACACACCCCCCGGCCCCTCTATCCATTCCAGAGACTGCAAATTGATTATATTCAGCTGCCAAAGTCAGGATCATGGGAATATGTGTTGGTCTGTATTGATTTGTTCTCAGGATGGCCAGAGGCTTTCCCGATTGCCAAAGCCACGGCTACGGCAACCGCAAAGAAACTGCTTGCGGAGGTGGTCTGCAGGTATGGGGTACCAGAGGTAATTGAGAGTGACAGAGGTACACACTTCACAGGTGAAATAATGAATGAAGTCATGTCAGCTCTAGGAATTCAACAATCATTCCATACCCCATATCACCCACAAAGTAGTGGTACAGTGGAAAGACTGAATGGGACATTGAAATTAAAAATTCAGAAAGCCATGGCTGAGACAGGAAAACCATGGCCGGACTGTTTACCACTTGCTCTGTTTTCAGTAAGATACACGCCTAATAGAAAGACTGGACTCTCTCCATATGAGATATTGTTTGGCAACGTACCCGGCCTAGGGTGTTTCTATCCGCAAGCATTAGAAATGAACAACCATGTGCTAAGTTCCTATGTGAGGGCTTTACACAAAAAGATTAAGCAAGTACATGATAATGTCTTCAGTTCTCTTCCAGATCCAGATCAAGACTCTAGCAGCCATACGCTGCAACCTGGAGACTGGGTGGTTATAAAAAGACACGTGAGGAAAAGCCTAGATCCACGGTTTGACGGACCCTTTCAAGTTCTGCTGACCACAAGTACAGCCGTTAAGCTAGAGGGAAAAGAGACCTGGATCCACGCGTCCCATTGCAAAAAGATACTAGGAGAACCAGCGGACAAAGAATGATGACATTGTTTATACTTACCTGCATACTTGCGACCACAGGTGCATGGACTAGGTTAGGCACCATGGATGGAGACGACAATAGATTCATTAGACACCATCTTGCTCTAATCGATGGACTAAAGGAGCAAAACCAGACCATTGCTAATTGTTGGATATGTACACATGCCCCTGTGACGTCCACTAGCATACCCTTTCTCGCTGTCCCGGTATCATGGGAAGAGATAAACTTTTGAGTGAACTGTTCAGATACTTTGGCCAATAATTCCACACAGAGATTTTCATTTCTAAATCCCGCAAATTAGTTTAAAGGTATTGGTGGGTGGTTGGCTGGTATAGTACAAGCTATTTTACAGGTTTTGCTAATGTGTCTTGCGGTTTATTTGGTTTTTAAGTTTTTTTTAATGTGTATTCAGCGTTGTACTAAAAGAGAACATAGAAATTCGTATTGATAAATGAAGGAACAAAAGGATGGAATGTTATAGCAGAAGATGGAGTCCCTCAAGTTTAAAGGCCCCATCTATGCTATATAAGTCTGACAGTTATTTTAGGTGAAAACAACAGCTATGAATGTTCCTTCTTGTATCAATAGCGTGTCCTTTTGAGAAGATAAAGTGATTTTCCCTGGCCAGATGTTTCTTCTAGTGTAGCAATAATGTGTTCTTGCAGAAAGATGAAATGACCTTGCTAACTAGATAAGTCTAATTAAATATTTTAAAGCATACAGAAACTAGCTTTTTTCGCTTGTTCAGCTAAACTGTATAATCGAACCATATATGGCAAATCCGTTTCCTGCCTTTAGGGTGTATATTAGCCCTGTGTTTTGTAATAAAGTTTTTAGAGTATGTTTAGACACAAACATCCTGTCCTGTGTCTTCATTCTCTCCGAGCTCGTAATCCAAAGGATAGAAGACCCAAAATTCAGTGACGACACCTCCATACATTAAAAAAAAAAAATCAAATACTCACCCTCACCTCACTCCTCCTCACCTGCTGCCGCTGCTCAGGTCCGGACTCCATTGCTGGCATCTTCCCGCTCTGCGCTGCCTGTGATGGCTCCTGGGAGGGTGCGGTGGAAAGACATCACCGCGCCCTCTAACCTGAGACATCACAGGGAGCGCAAAGCGGGAAGACAGCGGAGCTGCGGAGGCATGGGGAGAGGTAAGTATCCGGCTGCCGGGGCCCTGAGCAAGTGGGGGAGAAGGGCGGGCGCTGGCACCGCTCTCCTTCGCCCATAGCCCGGCGTGGTGCCCGACCGCAAGTGGGCCCTCTCGCCTGCTCAGGGCCCTGGCACTTGCCCAGGTGCTGACGCCGGCCCTGCCTATTGTTCTGTACAGACTCCTGTACTTCTAGTACCTGAGCACCTGACATGTCTGACATTTTTACCTCAGATCAAGCTGCGTTTTACAGTATCAGCAAAAGATATGAGATTTTAGAAATTTCACTCATATGCTTGATTTTTTTTCCTGACTGAATTTGACAAATGCAGCGTTTTTAAAATCCACAGCGTGTCAATTCTCTCAGTGTTTTTGTAGCTTTTTTTTTTACAAAGAAATGAAAGGGGGAAAAAATGCTGTAAAAAATGCAAGTTTTTTACAGCGTTTTGACAGCGGTTGTGGTGAATGAAACTAACTTTATTAAAAATGTACTGTAGACAAAGCTCATATGTAATCCACACCCAAAAAAAGGCTACAAAAAAGTGACAAAAATGCAGGGAACATGAGGAAAACCAGGGGTTTTGAACACAGTGTTTTTACTGCCAAGACAAGTTTTTATTGTTGCAGTAAAAAACACAGAAAAACGCTATGTATGAGGGTCACTAACATGGGCCCTTCAAAGTTAAGCTTAAATAATATTCTAGATATGACTCTATTATACCAACTGAGCTAAACTGCAAGGGTCCCCGCAGGGCCTGACTGTCCATCTGGAAGTTCCAACAAATACCAGATGGGCCGGTGTGGACACTTGTTGACAGTATCCACTTTCTGAGGATGTGGATATCATTAACCATTAACAACTGAGGTGGAGCAGAGAGCCATGGACTCCCTGCTCTGCCACTTGCTCAGAAAAGCCGTAGACTGCTTATGTCTTATGAACTCAAAGAGGTCAGCACCACATGAGGGACATCAGGCGATGCAATGACCTCACTTCAACATCTGCTGCACCTAGACTGTAGTGAGGAGGAGAATATCACCCCTCAGCGTGGGAGAGAGGGGGTGATAAGTATTAGCATATGTTTCTGGTTTCCTAGGACACAATTATTACATAAGAAGGCCCGGGGGGCATTATAAGGATACACAGGGCACCACTGTCATGAGACATTATTATTATTATTAGTCAGTATAGGGGGCATTATTATTATAACGTAGCCCAGTGAATATAAGTATTATTATAAGGAAAAAGAGGACACCATTATTGATAGCAATAAATTTAGATTTTCTTCAAGTATTTGCAATTTGAGGAGATCTGAGTTGCTGCAAATCTATTTTTTTTAATTTGTCAAACTAGGTGAAAACATTGTCTGCTCTCTGTTACTGATAGAGGAGACTAGATTACTCCACGTGCTCTCCTCACACACTGAGCAGCACTTATGTCCATAAAATGGCCGCTGGGGGAGGATCATGTGACCAGATCAGCCTATCGTATCAGCCTCCTCCAACAGACAAGCAGCTCTCCTATGTGAGGAGTTTTAGTATTGGAGGCTGAGGACAGGTCTGGTCACTGCTCCTCCACCAGCGGCCATTGTATGGACAGAATGCTGCTCAGTGTGTGAGGAAAGCTGCACTAATAAGTGTAAATGGCCGCCCCCTTTAATATACGTGCTTAAATATTTAAGGGGTGCAGTGAAAAATTTATATGCGAGCAAGTAAGGTTCAAATTTCGGTGTTAATTTCACTTAATATCATTGTGGCAGTGTAAAAAAAATGTTAACGCTCATTGATTAGTTGACGCCGACCCATGCACCAAAGAAGATGCCACATCTGTCGCTCACTAGATTGTTTTATGTTTAGGCTGCCCTCTACTGACAACTAGAGGAATCATTTGCAGGTCAAGTATGTAAATCTGCATGGTATAGCATTAGTACATGAAATTGGCCCACTAAGGGTCTTCTCTATGCAATTATAGCCTATTGTGAACTCCCATGCCCAATATATTTGAGTGTCGCTTGTACTATTTATTTGAGAAGCCTTATGAGTATAGTATGCCCTTATCAGAATGACAATGTTTGCAATAGGCATATAGATTGTATGATATGTCATGGAACGCACTCAGCTGTAAAGTTCCAGGATTGACTGTGCATTGAAATCTAGGTGACAGCGGCGAGGCGGCTTCACTGTGTCCATGATCACATGATCCCGGTGCTGGTCACATGCTCTGACTGGGAGAATGGCGGCCAGGTGGTTCCGGCGTGTGGAACGCATACTGACTCTCCGGTCACGTGCTTCCTGTCACGTGTTTCCGGTGACCACGGATATCCGGTTGTGCTTGGAGCGCATGGGGCGTGCAAAAGAGACGGTTGCATCTAGTTTGGAATTGATTATTTGTGGTCCTCAAACAATCAACTCCATTCTAGCTGATTCACCATTGAGCCGTCTAGTTTGGAGTTGATTTTTTGAGGGCTCATTTTATCAGCTCCACTCTAGACGGCTCACTACTGAAGTGACTGGATCGGGGGGATATTTTGTGGATCTCATTCCAGCACCTCCACTCTAGCTGATTCACTGGTGAGGTGACTGGATCGGAGTGGATATTTTGAGGATCTCATTCCAGCATCTCCACTCTAGCTGATTCACTGGTGAAGTGACTGGATCGGGGGGATATTTTGTGGATCTCATTCCAGCATCTCCACTCTAGCTGATTCACTGGTGAAGTGACTGGATCGGGGGGATATTTTGTGGATCTCATTCCAGCATCTCCACTCTAGCTGATTCACTGGTGAGGTGACTGGATCGGGGGGATATTTTGTGGTCCTCATTCCAACATCTCCACTCTAGCTGATTCACTGGTGAGGTGACTGGATCGGAGTTGATCTTTTGATGATCTCTCTGCAGCTTCTCCATTCTAGACAGTTCAGTTTCTACACTGAAGTTCCTCAAAAAATCACCTCCAATGTCCAGAATGGAGCAGATTCCCGGATACTCATAGCCTGCAATGTAGTGGAATTGGAATGTACACACATTGTAGATATATATCAGCCTTATAATTCTAATGATTTCATGTTTTTATTTTTTAAGTACTTGCTCAAACTGTTATATTTATTACGTATTTCCAAAGGGCAAAATTTTATTTTTTTCATGATTAATCAAACTTGCATTTTATTATCGCTTTTTGTAATATAAATAATCACACACAGCGCTGATCGTTCAGTTTTACGTGGGGAAAAACGTAACAAAGCGCAGCGACAGAGTCCTCATAATTTACAACATTGTATTGGAGTGGATTTTTTGAGGACCTCATTTTAGTAACTCCATTCTAGCTGATTCACCAGTGAGCCGTCTAGATAGGAGTAGATTTTTTGAGGACCTCATTTTAGTAACTCCATTCTAGCTGATTCACTAGTGAGCCGTCTAGATCGGAGTGGATTTTTTGAGGACCTCATTTTAGGAACTCCATTCTAGCTGATTCACTACTGAGCCGTCTAGATCGGAGTAGATTTTTTGAGGACCTTCCTATAGCCTTCACTCTGTACAGTTTGGTGCTGAGGTGACTGGAATCGAGTTTTCTCAAAGAGTGAGCGGAGCCTCGTGGGGAGTAACGTAACAAAGCGCAGCAACACAGTCCTCATAATTTACAACATTGTATTGGTGTGGATTTTTTGAGGACCTCATTTGAGCAACTCCATTCTAGCTGATTCACTAGTGAGCCGTCTAGATCGGAGTGGGTATGTTGAGGATCTCCCTGTAGCCTCCAAACTGTACAGGTGCTGAGGTGACTGGAATTGAGTTTTCTCAAAGAGTGAGCAGAGCCTCGTGGGGAGTAACGTAACAAAGCGCAGCAACACAGTCCTCATAATTTACAACATTGCATTGGTGTGGATTTTTTGAGGACCTCATTTGAGCAACTCCATTCTAGCTGATTCACTAGTGAGCCGTCTAGATCGGAGTGGGTATGTTGAGGATCTCCCTGTAGCCTCCAAACTGTACAGGTGCTGAGGTGACTGGAATCGAATTTTCTCAAAGAGTGAGCGGAGCCTCGTGGGGAGTAACGTAACAAAGCGCAGCAACACAGTCCTCATAATTTACAACATTGTATTGGTGTGGATTTTTTGAGGACCTCATTTGAGCAACTCCATTCTAGCTGATTCACTAGTGAGCCGTCTAGATCGGAGTGGGTATGTTGAGGATCTCCCCGTAGCCTCCAAACTGTACAGGTGCTGAGGTGACTGGAATTGAGTTTTTCAAAGAGAAGGTGTAGCCTCGCGGGGAAAAACATAGCAAAGTGCAGCCGACAGTCCTCATAATTTACAACATTGTATTGGAGTGGATTTTTTGAGGACCTCATTTGAGCAACTCCATTCTAGCTGATTCACTAGTGAGCCGTCTAGATCGGAGTGGGTATGTTGAGGATCTCCCTGTAGCCTCCAAACTGTACAGGTGCTGAAGTGACTGTGACTCGCCCCCTGGGCCGTGGGGCACTCGGATCCGGGCAATAGGGAACGATGGGGGTAGTAGTGGCAACCCGGTTCCGTGGCTCAGGGTGGTCAGGCCAGTGGTAGTCCGTTATGTGCTATTGATTATGTCCGACTACGCCACCCGTGGATTTGCGGTCATTAGGAACCGCCGCTGCAGGGCAGACCGCTGGGGCTGATGATATATGCAGCTGGGATGGTGTGACTCCCCACGGGAAGAGTGCGGCCCCAGGGCAGTGTGGTGGATGGTGGGAGTGATGGTAGTGAGAGTCCCGGTGCCGATAGTGCTGGAGGAGCAAGGAGCACACAGACAACAAGTTGCAGTCCAGGGTCTTTACTAAAACAGGTAAACTGACCCATAAACAGTTCCGGCTAGGAGGGGACCTGGATGTCTGAGAGCAACGGGGAAATTGGCCCTGGTCAGGGTGAGGGTGTAGGCCTACCGTGCTTTCTGCGCTCCTTCTGGCTATCTCCTCGTTATAGGGTAACAGCCCACGTTTCCGAGCTTTCCGTGTATTCTCGCCTGTATGGCCTGCGACGTGGGTTCCTTTCTGCTCCCAGCCTTGTACGGCTTTACTGGTCCCTTCGGTTGTGGCAGGGCCTCCAGGCTTCTTAGGCCAAGGAATATACAGTCCCTTGCGAACTGGTTATCTGCTGGAGAATGTGGAATCCTCCCAGCCTCAGACACCAAAGTCTGGTAAAGTAAGTCTTTTATCTGCCAAGACAGGCTCTCTTCGCCTCTTGTCTCTGGCTTGTGGCTCTCCTCCTGCCACACTTCCTCTTAGGTGCAGTGCAACTGTCTGTCCCTGCTCTGCTCTGGGACAAGTCTCAGTGCTGAGACAGGCCATCAAGTTCTCTCTAACCCTGCCCCCAGTACCAGCTTTTATAGGGGCAGCCTGCTCCCCCTACTGGCCTGAGACAGGAGGCATTGCATGCTAATGTTCCCCTGACCAGAGAACCTCCCCCTTGCTTTCAGACACAGCTTTAATTACACTTGTGGCATCCAGGCCAGGGTGACACATTTCCCCCTAGTAAAATTTAGTACTCCGGGACTAAACAGTAAACAAAGACAATATGCATAACTATAAAACATTATCAGGAAAGTGACGCACAGATTGAGTTCTTAAGGTCACAGTGTGGTCTTTGACTGGGTGTCCATATCACCAATACAACGGGGAGCCTTAACCAGGTGGGGGTCTGTCCTACCCCAAGTCCTTTACAGTCTTAGTTCATTCCTGGGTTAGGCTCCGAACGCAGTCCATACAAGGTCCTGGTTATAAAAAGTCCATAACCTGTGAGTCCTTACGGTAGCTGCAAGAAACTGAAACACAGAATTACCAGACATGCATGTAACTTGGCAAACAATTCAACATTTGGCAACAGGGTTATTTACAATCTTAGCGCGCTCTATATTTTCCAGCGAGCGGTATCTGCCCCTTTGTGCTCCTGGTTGACCTCCTTAGCCCACTGTCTGGTGGTGGACCAACCTGGCTTTCCCCACTAGCGTTAGGGGTACAGCTACCAGCTGGGTGTACAGGTAAGGCAGGCAGCTGTCTGCGGGTCCTTTGGCTTACCGCAGGCATGGCAGGCTCACTGTCAGCAGAGGGTTGACTCTCCTGGGCTGCTGGTACAGGCTCTTCTGCCTCTGGAACCGCTTGCTCCTCTTCACCTTCCGGCTCTGGTGTTGGTTGTTGCTGTGCCGGTTGCAGGAAATGCAGGACAGGTACCACTATGGCATCATTTATGCGAGTCCAGGACTGAGGGAACTCTCCGAGAACGGTGCTGATCATTTCTTCCTTGACCTCTGCGGGTTCAAGGTCACTCTGATCCTCTTCTGCACTACGGAGTTGCTCGGGGCACCTTTTGAGGTGGTCTCTGGAGACGACACTAGTGGTTTCTCCTCCGTCCTTGGTGATTACGCACACCTTTGGGTTGTCGTTGTCAGACTGCAGTACGGTGTAGGGTTCCCTTTCCCACTGGTCGTCCAACTTATGTAGCCTTCTCTTCCGCTTCAGGACTTGCTCACCAGGTTCTAGGGGACCAGCAGGGGCGTGTTGGTTGAAGAGTTTTTCTTGCCTCTCTCTCACCTGGGCCAGGCTCTTCTCCACACTCTCCTGTACCTTCTTGTACTGCAGTTGCCTTTCCGTATCCCAGTCCGCATCCGGGGAGGTGTCCTCAGGTATTAGGACTCCCATCTCCAGGTCTACGGGCAGCTTACCTGGTCTAGCTCGCATCAGGTAAGCCGGGGTGCAGTTTGTAGCATTCACCGGGATATTGTTGTATAGGTCTATCAGGTCCGGCAGTTTTTCTGGCCACAGGCTGCGTTCCTCCAGGGGCAAGGTCTTCAGGAGATCAATGGCTATATTGTTCATCTTCTCACACATCCCGTTGGTTTGGAGGTGGTAAGGCGTTGTACGAATCTTCTTACAGCCATAGAGGTTGCAGAACTCCTGGAAGATTTCAGCCTCGAACGCAGGACCCTGGTCTGTCAGGACCTGTTCCGGATACCCGTGTGGACGGCAGAAATATTGCTGGAAGGCTCTGGCCGCTGTTTGGGCTGTCAAGTCTTTTACCGGGACCACCACGAGAAAATGGGAATAGTGGTCCACGATTGTCAGGGCGTAGATGTACCCTGACCGGCTTGGAGCCAACTTGACATGGTCTAGAGCTACCAGCTCAAGAGGCTGCGTGGTGACGATGGGCCTCAAGGGTGTCTTCTGGCTGGTGCGGTCCTTCCTCCTTAGGTGACAAGGGCCACAGTCTCTGCACCATTTTTCTACAGCACCTCTCATGCCGACCCAAAAGAATCTTCCTCTTAGCAGGAACTCCAGTTTCTTCGAACCGAAGAGCCCCGCTCTGTCATGGTAAGCCCCCAGGACCATAGCTGCATCTCGCCTTGGGACCACGACTTGCCAGGTCAGCTCGTGCGTCCGGTGGTTGACAATCCTTCTGCACAACTTGCCTTCGTAGAGGAACAGCTTGCTCTTCTCTTTCCATAGCTGCTTGGCTTCCTCTGGGGCATCTGGATCTAAGCGGGCGTCTTTCCGGGTCAGCAGATCTTTCACCAGGCGGATTGCAGGGTCACTATCTTGGGTCTCGGCCCAGCTGTGGTGAGGTAGGGGATTGATCATCACGGTTGTTAGATCCTCCTCCTTCACGCGGTGAGAGTATTGAGCGGCTCCATACCGGTGAAACGCGGGGAGTTCTACCTCCTCCAGCTCTTCTGGGTCTTCGTCACCTTCAGGTAAGTGAGGCATCCTTGATAGGGCGTCCGCGTTGGCATTGATTTTGCCTGCCCGGTACTTGATCACGAAGTCATAGTTGGAGAGACGGGCCATCCACCGCTGTTCTAGGGCACCCAGTCTTGCATTGTCCAGGTGTGTCAACGGGTTGTTGTCCGTGTACACGGTGAACTTTGCGGAGGCCAGGTAATGCTTGAAGCGTTCCGTCACGGCCCACACCACCACCAAGAATTCTATCTTGAAGGAGCTGTAATTCTCCGGGTTCCTCTCGGTGGGCCTCAGCTTCCGGCTGGCGTACGCGTTCACCCTTTCTCTGCCCTGTTGGTTTTGGGACAGTACGGCTCCCAGTCCCACATTACTGGCATCTGTGTGGAGAATGAAAGGCTGGCCGTAATCAGGGTAGGCCAGGATCTCATCCCCCGTGAGGGCCATCTTTAGCTGGCGGAAGGACTCCTCTTCCGGTTTATCCCGCTTGAAGGGTGGCTTTTGACTTCTGGACTTAGACTGTCCGATCAGGAGGTCCTGCATAGGAGCTGCCATCTTAGTGAACCCGGGGATGAACCTTCGGTAGTAGCCTACCAACCCGAGAAACTGTCTCACCTCTTTGATGTTCGAGGGGCTTGGCCAGCTCTTGATTGCCGTGACCTTGTCAGGGTCGGGGGCCACTCCTTCCGCGCTTACCACGTGCCCTAGATACTGGACCTTCGGTTTCAGCAGGTGACACTTCGATGGTTTCACCTTCAGGCCATAGCCTGCCAGGGCTTCGAACACCTCGGCCAGGTGTTTTAGGTGGTCCTCGTAGGTCTTCGTATAGACGATCACGTCGTCCAGGTAAAGGAGAACCGTCTCGAAGTTTCGGTGCCCTAGACAGCATTCCATCAGCCGCTGGAAGGTCCCTGGTGCATTGCAGAGCCCGAAAGGCATGCAGTTGAATTCGCTCAGTCCCATCGGGGTGGTGAAGGCGGTCTTCTCTTTGTCAGCCTCTGCCACAGGAACCTGCCAGTACCCGCTAGTAAGGTCCAAAGTAGAAAAGAAGTTAGCTGATTTTAGTGCGGCTAAAGACTCCTCTATTCTAGGCAGCGGATATGCGTCTTTGTGGGTGATACGGTTGATTTGTCTATAGTCCACGCACATTCTCATGGTGCCGTCTTTCTTTTTCACCAGAACCAAGGGGGCTGCCCAGGGGCTACAGCTATCTCGAATGACCCCAGCTTCTTTCATTTCTCTTAGCATGCCCTTTGCGTTCTGATAATGTGCAGGGGGTACAGGTCTGTGTCTCTCTTTTATTGGTGGGTGGCACCCTGTGGGGATGTGGTGTTCTATCCCTTTTACTCTGCCGAAGTCTAGCGGGTGCTTACTAAAGACTCTCTCGTACTCCTGTACCACCCGGTAGACTCCTTGTTCTTGGTGCAGGGGAGTGGAGTTAGCACCCACGTGGAGTTTCTGGCACCAGTCCTCCTTTTGTTTCTGGGAGCCATTACCCTCCGCCTGAGGAGATGGAGGCAAGGGTTCCACGGCCCTGATAGCTTTGTGTTCGACCACAAACAGCTTGGCGAGTGTAGCGTACCTGGGTAAGTGTACCTCCCTCTCCCCAATGTTGAGAATGCGGATGGGCACTCTCCCATGACAGACATCAACCACCCCCCGGGCTGTCAAAATGGTGGGCCTGCTGTCTGAGTACACGGGTTCTACCATGGCTTGGTAGTCTCTACCTCTCAACCCGATTGCAGTCCGACACCAGATCATCATTTCACTTTTGGGAGGCATGGAAATGGGGAATGGGTCACTCAGTCTTACGCTACCGATCTCACCACCAGTCAGTTCTACCTGCTGCCGTCTCATCAGGGCTTTTATCTCCTTGTTGAGGACTCTCTGTTGGCTGGAACTAGCATTCACCGCCACCAGTTGTAAGATTACAATTACCTCTGAAAGACAATTTTCAATCACGTTAGTACCCACAGTTATTTTAGGGTGACTTTCACGACGGTCAATGTCCACAATAATCACTCCCTGTGTCGGTAGTTCAACTTTACCAATTTTAATGGTCATCTCCTTGAACCCCATCTGCGGCACGGGTAAGCCATTACTGGCGATGATGCTCAAGTTACTGTCTGGATACCGTGTGATATCAGCATCAGTCCAATGCTGCTTAAAAAGTACATAAGGGATAGTGGTTACTTGTGACCCAGTATCCAGCAAGGCGCTCATGGGGATACCGTCCAGCACCACGGGTAAAACCGGGCGCCCCCCAACGTCCTTATTACGCCAATTGTAAGGGCCTGGTGATCTTATGCCTGGGGGTTGGCCCTCTGCCCCAGGTTGGACCCGTTTAAATTACAGTACCTGGAAATGTGTCCGGGCTGGTTGCATCGACGGCAAATGGGCTGTCCACCCTCTGCGTAGCGGTCTGTGGGCCTCCCTCGGAACGACGGGATCCTCCTCTGTCGACGCCACGGGACATCCTCCGGACTTGAAGCCAGCTCGATGGGTCTTGACGGGTCCACTTGCAACGCCTGGACGGTCCTGGTCAACGCCGCGACGCTCCTGGTCAGCTCCTGGACTTGGTGGTGCAGGTCTTTCGACGGGGCTTGGTTCAGGGCCTGTGCATCAGCCCCCACGGGATCCATAGAGGAGGGCGCCGCCTCCTGGTGGTTGGTGAGAGCAGGGCGCCGGGGGTTTATAGCGCCACTGGTTGCAGATTCACGGAGCACCTTTATGGCCCTGTCCTTAAATTGGGCAAAGGTCAGGTCGGGGTTCTGAAAGAACATGAGGCGCAGTTGGGCCCTGTGGGCGCTAGACAGCAGACCTTCTATGAATTGTTCTGTTAGCAGCTTATCCGTTTCCTGCACACTGCCAGGGTCAGTTTGTTGAATAGCCCTCAGGGCTTCCTGCAGATTTAGGGCATAGTCTCTGATGCTGTCCTGTGCCCGCTGCTTACACCCATAGAACCTCATTTTAATTTCAGCGGAGGTACGTGTGTCAAAGGTACCCCGCAGCCGGGCCAGAATACCCTTCACAGTTCTTTTCTCCTTAGTGGGCCATGATTTTACCTCCCTCTGGGCTTCGCCAGTTAACTGCCCTGTTAATATGCTGACCTTCTGTTCCTCTGTCAGGGGGTAAACTTGGAACAAACTGTATAGCCTTTCCTTGAAGTCAGTTAGGGCATGGGGCTCCCCTGAGTATTTGGGCAGCCAGGCCGCTCCAGGGATGTAGGGCAGGGAAAAGGGCATCACCGCTGCTGCAGCTGCGTTGGTGGTAGTGGGCGCCTCTGTATACGACATCTTTCTCCCCCCCTAGTTAAGCGTGGCCTACCTTCCGACGAACCTCTTCTGTAGGCCGCGGCTCCACTGCTGCTGCTATGGACGAGTACCTGGCGTCGCGCTCCGATGACGTCAGCGTCGCTCTCTCTCCCTTCCAGGACCTTGCGCAGCGTCGGTGCGTGGGGCGGAGCTTCGGATCTCACGCGGTTTTGACGTCCACGCCCCTCTTCTTCCCGCGCGGCGTCCTGAAGATGGCGTCTGATGGCGGGAAGCAGCTGCGGATGGCGGGAAGACGGCAGAAAACGGCGAGAAACGGTCCAAGATGGCGTCTGATGGCGGGAATCGGCTCCGGATGGCGGGAAACTTCGCCACAGGTAAGTTACAAAAGTCTTTTTCAGGCACACAGTACCCGGTGGTTGCGGGCACGAAATCCTGCCGACTACGCCAAAGCTGACTCGCCCCCTGTAGCCTCGCGGGGAAAAACATAGCAGAGTGCAGCCGACAGTCCTCATAATTTACAACATTGTATTGGAGTGGATTTTTTGAGGACCTCATTTGAGCAACTCCATTCTAGCTGATTCACTAGTGAGCCGTCTAGATCGGAGTGGGTATGTTGAGGATCTCCCTGTAGCCTCCAAACTGTACAGGTGCTGAAGTGACTGTGACTCGCCCCCTGGGCCGTGGGGCACTCAGATCCGGGCAATAGGGAACGATGGGGGTAGTAGTGGCAACCCGGTTCCGTGGCTCAGGGTGGTCAGGCCAGTGGTAGTCCGTTATGTGCTATTGATTATGTCCGACTACGCCACCCGTGGATTTGCGGTCATTAGGAACCGCCGCTGCAGGGCAGACCGCTGGGGCTGATGATATATGCAGCTGGGATGGTGTGACTCCCCACGGGAAGAGTGCGGCCCCAGGGCAGTGTGGTGGATGGTGGGAGTGATGGTAGTGAGAGTCCCGGTGCCGATAGTGCTGGAGGAGCAAGGAGCACACAGACAACAAGTTGCAGTCCAGGGTCTTTACTAAAACAGGTAAACTGACCCATAAACAGTCCCGGCTAGGAGGGGACCTGGATGTCTGAGAGCAACGGGGAAATTAGCCCTGGTCAGGGTGAGGGTGTAGGCCTACCGTGCTTCTGCGCTCCTTCTGGCTATCTCCTCGTTATAGGGTAACAGCCCACGTTTCCGAGCTTTCCATGTATTCTCGCCTGTATGGCCTGCGACGTGGGTTCCTTTCTGCTCCCAGCCTTGTACGGCTTTACTGGTCCCTTCGGTTGTGGCAGGGCCTCCAGGCTTCTTAGGCCAAGGAATATACAGTCCCTTGCGAACTGGTTATCTGCTGGAGAATGTGGAATCCTCCCAGCCTCAGACACCAAAGTCTGGTAAAGTAAGTCTTTTATCTGCCAAGACAGGCTCTCTTCGCCTCTTGTCTCTGGCTTGTGGCTCTCCTCCTGCCACACTTCCTCTTAGGTGCAGTGCAACTGTCTGTCCCTGCTCTGCTCTGGGACAAGTCTCAGTGCTGAGACAGGCCATCAAGTTCTCTCAAACCCTGCCCCCAGTACCAGCTTTTATAGGGGCAGCCTGCTCCCCCTACTGGCCTGAGACAGGAGGCATTGCATGCTAATGTTCCCCTGACCAGAGAACCTCCCCCTTGCTCTCAGACACAGCTTTAATTACACTTGTGGCATCCAGGCCAGGGTGACACAACTGGAATTGAGTTTTTCAAAGAGTGAGCGGAGCTTCGCAGGGAGAAACATAACAGAGCGCAGCAACACAGTCCTCATAATTTACAACATTGTATTGGAGTGGATTTTTTGAGGACCTCATTTGAGCAACTCCATTCTAGCTGTTTCACTAGTGAGCCGTGTAGATCGGAGTGGATTTTTTGTGGACCTCATTTTAGTAACTCCATTCTAGCTGATTCACTAGTGAGCCGTCTAGATCGGAGTGGATTTTTTGAGGACCTCATTTTAGTAACTCCATTCTAGCTGATTCACTAGTGAACCATCTAGATCGGAGTGCGTATTTTGAGGATCTCCCTGTAGCCTCCAAACTGTACTGTTTGGTGCTGAGGTGACTGGAATCGAGTTTTTCAAAGAGTGAGCGGAGCTTCGCAGGGAGAAACATAACAGAGCGCAGCAACAGAGTCCTCATAATTTAGAACATTGTATTGGAGTGGATTTTTTGAGGACCTCATTTTAGCAACTCCATTCTAGCTGATTCACTAGTGAGCCGTATAGATCGGAGTGGATTTCTTGAGGATCTCACTGTAGCCTCCAAACTGTACTGTTTGGTGCTGAGGTGACTGGAATCGAGTTTTTCAAAGAGTGAGCGGAGCTTCGCAGGGAGAAACATAACAGAGCGCAGCAACAGAGTCCTCATAATTTACAACATTGTATTGGAGTGGATTTGTTGAGGACCTCATTTGAGCAACTCCATTCTAGCTGATTCACTAGTGAGCCGTATAGATCGGAGTGGATTTTTTGAGGACCTCATTTGAGCAACTCCATTGTAGCTGATTCACTAGTGAGCCGTATAGATTGGAGTGGATTTTTTGAGGACCTCATTTGAGCAACTCCATTCTATCTGATTCACTAGTGAGCCGTCTAGATCGGTGTGGATTTTTAGATGATCTCCCTGTAGCCTCTATTCTGTACAGTTCATTGGTGACCTGAGTAGAATGGAGTTGCTGGAGCGATGTCCTCATAGGATCAAATCCAATCTAGACGGCTCATGACTGAAACCTCCAGAATGGAGTTAATTCCAGGAGCTCCTCATAGATTCCAATCTCATGGCATAGGAATTATAAATGTATGTATGTATTGTCACTTTTTGTGACATACATAATTACAAACAGCACTGATTGTTCAGTTTTGCCCAAATTTGACTTTTACTGTATTTCCACCAGTCCCAGCCACAGCAGCGACATTTCTGAAGTGTGGGCGGAGCTAGACAACATTTATGTGATCATTTCTGCCACATTTGTGATGTAAATTATGATAATGTCCAGCCGCTCTTCATAATGCTGGTGCTGACCAGGACTGGTGGACAAACAAGAAAAGTAAAATTTTATCAAACATGAACAATCAGAGCTTTGTGTAAGTTTTTAAACTATGAAAAGTGATAATATAAAAAACAAACAAATTTTTTAATTTAACAAAAAAAAAGCTTTCTACCTCTCACATTTTATTAAATACTGGCATGCAAAATTTGTTTCTTCATGAATTGTGGTTGTAATCTTGTATAATTGACGCGCCCCCTGGGCCAGTGCTGTTTGTGGATACCCGGAGCCGGATCAGATGGGGGTTGTAGTCTCCGAGTGGCGGTGACCCGGTCCGTGCCCAGGGTGTCAAACTCAGTGTGTGGCAGTCCTTGCAGATGTTGTTGGATGTTCTTTGTGTCGACTACGCCACCCGTTGATTTGCGGTCACTACGGCCGCCGCTGCAGAAGGGTCTGCTGAGGCTGGTGGTATGTGTGCAGCTGTGGTAGTATAACCCCCAACGGGAGGGGTATAGCCTCAGGGGGTCAGATGTAGAGGATGGTGGTTGTGGACGTGCAGTGTGGATGGTAAGAAGACTCAGAGTCGGGCTGTGCAGTTCAGGGTTTTTACTTACTGCTGTTCTTTTGGTCACTCTGGCCATGAGTGACCACCCGAGCCGTGCTGCGTCCACCAGGTCCTGGACTCGGCCAACTCCCAAGCAATTCTGGAGCGTGATCCTGAGCTCCCTTTCTGACTTTCCTTTCTACGGCCGTTCCCACCAGGGATCCACTTATGTCCGGCTCCCTCGGGTCTCTTGTTGGTTAAACCTTTTCTCTGGGTTCCCTGACCCTATACTCGGTGTGCCTTCTCAGTGGATTTAGTGAGGGTCGTGGCAGATCCTGCCCACGACCTCCGGTTCCTGGCTAAGGTGTGCTTTGCCTCTGCCAGCTTGGGATCCGGTACCCGAGTTGCCAACCCTTCACCCTTCTGGTCTGATTTTAGGTTCTTGGGGTTCCTTCTTCTTTCCCCTCTGGGTCCTTCTTTTCTCCTCTCTCTCTCTCTTGGCCTTGGAGCTGGCTGAGCTTCTCTGCTCTTCTCCTCTGCTCTACACAAGACTGACTGTCTCACTGTCTGACCCTGTTCTAAGATGGTTCCCACCTTATATACTCCCTCTATGTGTGAGCTCAGGTGACCAGCACCCAATGAGCTCCTATCTTTACCCAGACTGCTCCCCCTATCTGCCCCTACACTACTGGGATGTTCCACCCCCCTCCCACTCCAGCCAGGGACAGACACTGTCGTACCTGCACATATATCTAGTGGGAGTACCATCGATCTGTCCCCCGGAAATGGGATGTATGTAGTGCATGCAGCCTACTGAGCTCAGTTCCACACTCCATCCTTACCCGGGAGTGGAATACCACACCTCTGGCTTGAGGTGTAATACCCCTGTAGCAGCTGAGACCTCAGGGTGCTACATTCCCCCCTGGTAAATCACAGCACGTCCTCGGGCTGTAAGAGAATAAAACATCCAAAAACATACAATTTTTTTTTTTTTTTCATAACACATCAACATATAAAACATCATATATCATAAAACTTTTTTCTTGTTCCTCCGGCCACGGTGCGACTTGTGACCGGGTAAAGTGCACAGTCTCTTCTTGAAAAACTCAGCTTTCCTATAAAACCAGTAGGGGGCGCCTTAGAAAGCGCAACTATATACAATGGAGGTGTGGCCGCTCTCAGTCCTCGGTCAGTGGGAATAGGGACACACGGGTTAAAGTTCACACTTGTCCCAACGGGGAACATATTTAAAGCAGCAACAGTTCTGGTACCCCGACGGGTAACTATATACAGTCTCTCTTTACCGTACTTTAATGACGGCTTCCTCCTGCTCCTTCTTGCTGGTAAGCTTCAGACCCGTCCGGGTCCTCTTGCTCCTCCTCACACCGCAGCTCCTCCTCCGTCAGCCGGTGTACATGGAGAGCGTAGGGTCCTTTGGCACACTTGTGCCGGGTAAAGGTGACCTCATCCCCTACATATAGGTCACGACCTCTGTGTCCCTCCGGCAGATGGCTTTCTACGTCTCTGCGGGTGACAAAGACGTCGCCGGGGGTATGATGGTCTCTTATGAAGCCCCAACCGTGCTGCAATTGAAATTTAATCACAGTCCCGGTGGTACGGGGACCATGAGCTGCACGGGGGTCTCTCCTGTTCCGGCTCTTCTGCTCCGCGCTCCGTATCTGCATCTGCTGCTCACGGACCCGCCTCTCTCTCCATTCTCGCTCGAAGACTGCCAACTGCTGGCGGCAGCACTCCACACGCTCCGCTGCGGCTGCCCGTGTTTCTTGGGTGAACCCCATGAGGTCTTCTCCGGTGGGGTCCCACTCGAACTGTGCTTCTTCCAGCGGGAGCGGGGTTTTCCTGACGGGCTTCAGAGCCGGAATCAGGGGCTCGCACAGGGGCCTTGCTTTTTGGAGTTCCAGTTGGTAGTACTCCTGTGGCCATATAAAAGGCTGCCCATCCGGGCACGTGTGCTGGGCAAATAGATCTTCACCGAGGTGCGGCACTCGAGATGTTGAGGGCGCGGTGATGGTAGCGGCGCCCGGGTTGACCAGGCCTTGCGACCAGGCTTGGGGCACCCTAAAGGTAAAGGGCACCGTTAGGACGGCGGCGCCCGGGGTTACTTGGCCCTGCGACCAGGCCGGTGGCACGGTGGAGGTAGAGGGCGCTGTTGGCACTGCAGCGCCCGGGGGCCGAGTGGCGGTGACCCGGTCCGTGCCCAGGGGTGTCAAACTCAGTGTGTGGCAGTCCTTGCAGATGTTGTTGGATGTTCTTTGTGTCGACTACGCCACCCGTTGATTTGCGGTCACTACGGCCGCCGCTGCAGAAGGGTCCGCTGAGGCTGGTGGTATGTGTGCAGCTGTGGTAGTATAACCCCCAACGGGAGGGGTATAGCCTCAGGGGGTCAGATGTAGAGGATGGTGGTTGTGGAGGTGCAGTGTGGATGGTAAGAAGACTCAGAGTCGGGCTGTGCAGTTCAGGGTTTTTACTTACTGCTGTTCTTTTGGTCACTCTGGCCATGAGTGACCACCCGAGCCGTGCTGCGTCCACCAGGTCCTGGACTCGGCCAACTCCCAAGCAATTCTGGAGCGTGATCCTGAGCTCCCTTTCTGACTTTCCTTTCTACGGCCGTTCCCACCAGGGATCCACTTATGTCCGGCTCCCTCGGGTCTCTTGTTGGTTAAACCTTTTCTCTGGGTTCCCTGACCCTATACTCGGTGTGCCTTCTCAGTGGATTTAGTGAGGGTCGTGGCAGATCCTGCCCACGACCTCCAGTTCCTGGCTAAGGTGTGCTTTGCCTCTGCCAGCTTGGGATCCGGTACCCGAGTTGCCAACCCTTCACCCTTCTGGTCTGATTTTAGGTTCTTGGGGTTCCTTCTTCTTTACCCTCTGGGTCCTTCTTTTCTCCTCTCTCTCTCTCTTGGCCTTGGAGCTGGCTGAGCTTCTCTGCTCTTCTCCTCTGCTCTACACAAGACTGACTGTCTCACTGTCTGACCCTGTTCTAAGATGGTTCCCACCTTATATACTCCCTCTATGTGTGAGCTCAGGTGACCAGCACCCAATGAGCTCCTATCTTTACCCAGACTGCTCCCCCTATCTGCCCCTACACTACTGGGATGTTCCACCCCCCTCCCACTCCAGCCAGGGACAGACACTGTCGTACCTACACATATATCTAGTGGGAGTACCATCGATCTGTCCCCCGGAAATGGGATGTATGTAGTGCATGCAGCCTACTGAGCTCAGTTCCACACTCCATCCTTACCCCGGAGTGGAATACCACACCTCTGGCTTGAGGTGTAATACCCCTGTAGCAGCCGAGTCCTCAGGGTGCTACATTCCCCCCTGGTAAATCACAGCACGTTCTCGGGCTGTAAGAGAATAAAACATCCAAAAACATACAATTTTTTTTTTTTTTTTTCATAACACATCAACATATAAAACATCATATATCATAAAACTTTTTTCTTGTTCCTCCGGCCACGGTGCGACTTGTGACCGGGTAAAGTGCACAGTCTCTTCTTGAAAAACTCAGCTTTCCTATAAAACCAGTAGGGGGCGCCTTAGAAAGCGCAACTATATACAATGGAGGTGTGGCCGCTCTCAGTCCTCGGTCAGTGGGAATAGGGACACACGGGTTAAAATTCACACTTGTCCCAACGGGGAACATATTTAAAGCAGCAACAGTTCTGGTACCCCGACGGGTAATTATATACAGTCTCTCTTTACCGTACTTTAATGACGGCTTCCTCCTGCTCCTTCTTGCTGGTAAGCTTCAGACCCGTCCGGGTCCTCTTGCTCCTCCTCACACCGCAGCTCCTCCTCCGTCAGCCGGTGTACATGGAGAGCGTAGGGTCCTTTGGCACACTTGTGCCGGGTAAAGGTGACCTCATCCCCTACATATAGGTCACGACCTCTGTGTCCCTCCGGCAGATGGCTTTCTACGTCTCTGCGGGTGACAAAGACGTCGCCGGGGGTATGATGGTCTCTTATGAAGCCCCAACCGTGCTGCAATTGAAATTTAATCACAGTCCCGGTGGTACGGGGACCATGAGCTGCACGGGGGTCTCTCCTGTTCCGGCTCTTCTGCTCCGCGCTCCGTATCTGCATCTGCTGCTCACGGACCCGCCTCTCTCTCCGTTCTCGCTCGAAGACTGCCAACTGCTGGCGGCAGCACTCCACACGCTCCGCTGCGGCTGCCCGTGTTTCTTGGGTGAACCCCATGAGGTCTTCTCCGGTGGGGTCCCACTCGAACTGTGCTTCTGACGCGCCCCCTGAGCCATATTCTTTAGGGGAATACCCGGAGCCGGATCAGATGGGGGTTGTAGTCTCCGAGCGGCTGTGACCCGGTCCGTGCCCAGGGTGTCAAGCTCAGTGTGTGGCAGTCCTATGATGTTACTGGATGTTCTTTATGTCGACTACGCCACCCGTTGAATTGCGGTCACTACGGCCGCCGCTGCAGCAGGGTCCGCTGAGGCTGATGGTGTTTGTGCAGCTTCGGTAGTATAACCCCCAACGGGAGGGGTATGGCCTCAGGGGGTCAGGTGCAGAGGATGGTGGTTGTGGAGGTGCAGTGAGGATGGTAATGAGAGTCAGAGTCGGGTTCTGCAGTTCAGGGTTTTTACTTACTGCTGTTCTTGTACTGGTCACTCCGGCCTTGAGTGACCACCCGAGCCGTGCTGCGTCCACCAGGTCCTGGACTCGGCCAACCCCCAAGTAGTTCTGGAGCGTGGTTCTGAGCTCCCTTTCTGTCCTGTCCTCGTCTCTGGCCTTCCCCACCAGGGATCCACCTAAGTCCGGCTCCCTCGGGCCTCTTGTTGGTAAACCCTTGTCTCTGGGTTCCCTGACCCTATGCGTGGTCTGCCTTCCGGGTGGATATAGTGGGTGGCCGTGGCAGATTCTGCCCACGGCCTCCGGTCTCTGGCTGAGGATAAGTGCCCTCCACCAGTTTGGGATCCGGTACCCTTGTGCCAACTCTTCACCCTTTGATTTAATTTGGGCTCTTAGAGTTCCTTCTTTCTTCCCCTCTGGGTCTTTCTTTCTCCTCTCTCTCTCTGGGCCTGGGGCTGCTCTGCTCCTCTGCTTTCCTCCACTGCTCTGCAAAGTCTTCACTAAAACAGACTGACTGGCTGACTGACTGACTGACGTCTGACCCTGTTCTAAGATGGTTCCCACCTTATATACTCCCTCTATGTGTGAGCTCAGGTGACCAGCACCCAATGAGCTCCTAGCACTACCCAGACTGCTCCCCCTATCTGCCCCTACACTACTGGGATGTTCCACCCCCCTCCCACTCCAGCCAGGGACAGACACGGTTGTACCTGCACATTTTCCTAGTGGGAGTACCATAGGTCTGTCCCTCGGAAATGGGATGTATGTAGTGCATGCAGCTATCTGAGCTCAGTTCCACACTCCATCCTTACCCGGGAGTGGAATATCACACCTCTGGCTGAGGTGCAATACTCCTGTAGCAGCCGAATCCTCAGGGTGCTACATTCCCCCCTGGTAAACCACAGCACGTCCTCGGGCTGTAAGGAAACAAAACACCAAAACATACAATTTTTTTTTTTTCATAAACATCAACATAATAAAACATATAAAACGTCATATATTAGCAGCATTAAAACTTTTCATATTAAACTTTTCATAAACAACATTCTGGCAAACTCTTCTTGCTTCTGGTTCCTCCGGTCACGGTGCAACTTGTGACCGGGAAAAGTGCAATTGTCTCTTGAAGAATAAATACGGCTTTCCTATAAAACCAGTAGGGGGCGCTTTAGGAAGCGCAACTATATACAAGGGAAAGTGGCCGCTCTCAGTCCTCGGCCAGGTAATGGATAGAGGACACACGGGTAACAGTTCAATTCGCTGGTCCCAACGGGGACTATAATAGCAGAAACAGTTTTTGATACCCCGACGGGTAACTATTTTACAGTCTCACAATACCGTACTTCAATTACGGCTTCCTCCTGCTCTTTCTTGTTGGTTGATTCGTTTCAGGTTCAGACCCGTCCGGGTCCTCTTGCTCCTCCTCACACCGCAGCTCCTCCTCCGTCAGGCGATGCACATGGAGGGCGTAGGGTCCTTTGGCACACTTGTGCCGGGTGAAGGTGACCTCGTCCCCTATATACAGGTCACGACCTCTGTGTCCCTCCGGTAGGTGGGACTCAACGTCTCTTCTGGTCACGAAGACGTCGCCGAGGGTGTGGTGATCCCTGATGAAACCCCACCCATGCTGCAGGTTGAACTTTATCACAGTCCCGATGGTACGGGGACCATGCGCTGCACGGGGGTGTCTCCTGGTCCGGCTCTTCTGCTCCGCGCTCCTTATTTGGGCTTGCTGTTCCCGGACCCGCCTCTCTCTCCGCTCCCTCTCGAAGACCTCGAGCTGCTGGCGGCAGCACTCTGCACGCTCCGCTGTGGCTGCCCGAGTCTCCTGAGTGAACCCCATGAGATCTTCTCCGGTGGGGTCCCACTCAAACTGGGTCTCTTCCAGCGGGGGCGAGATCCTCTTTACGGGCTTTGGAGCCGGGATCAGGGGTTCGCACATGGCCCTTGCTTTTTGCAGCTCCAGCTGGATGTATTCTTCTGGCCAGACAAAGGGCTGCCCATCCGGGCACGTATGCTGGGCGAACAGGTCTTCACCCAGGTGCGGCACTCTTGATGTTGAGGGCACGTTGATGGTAGCGGCGCCCGGGTTGCCCAGGCCTTGCGACCAGGCTTGGGGCACCTTGAAAGTAAAGGGCACCGTAAGGACGGCGGCGCCCTGGGTTACTCGGCCCTGCGACCAGGCCGGGGGCTCCGCGGAGGTAGGGGGCGCTGTTGGTATTGCGGCGCCCGGGGGTACTAGGCCTTGCGACCAGGCCGATGGTGTTTCCTGTTTGGCCGCGCTCGGGGTCGAGGCGCGTGACGTCACAGGGGTCGCGGCTTCCGGTTGAGGCCTAGTCTGCGGCGGTGACGTTGCAGCGACGGGCACGGCAGGGGGTACTTCGGGCTCTGCGACGGGGAGCTGGGGCAGGTACGCGGTTTCCCGGTTTGGGGTAAAGACGTCCCCTTTACCTGCCTCCATTCGTTCGGCTCCCTTCTCGGCGCCGTCTCCGGCCTTGAGTCCTCCTGCGCCATCCTCAGAGGCGGTCTGTCTCCTCTTCTCGGGTGGCGTGCTCCGCTGACAGGTTTCAGTCTGCTGGGCCATCTCTCGGCTCCACTCCGCCAACGCCTCCCGTTGCACCTGGGCCATCCTCCGTGCGAGGCCCTCCAGCGCAGTCTGTGCACACTCCCGATCTCGGGGGAGCTGTGCTAGGATCTCCACTAAGCCTAGTGGACTTGTTGCTTCCAGCAGGCTCCTGACCACTGGGTCGGTGCTGCCCGCCTCGCCTTCCATCTCCGGGTAAGCTTTCTCTGGACTCTGCTCCAGGCTTCTTGTCTCCGGGTGCGCTCTCTCCAGACTGCTCCAGGCGGCACCCATCTTCGTTCTTTTGTTCTGTCTCCTCCCACTTCGAGGGCGGTCCCGGGGCAACTTGGTGATTGTCAGCTCCAGGGGCAGTTCCTTCACGCTGATGGACACTTCCAGCATCACAGTCTCTGTTGGTGGGGGCGGTTTCCGCTTTTGGCGCCATTCTTCGACCTGGCCCACGATGGGAGGCGGCCTCTTGCCATCCTCTGGCACGCCCATAATGGCGTCCGCTCTTCCAAGGCGGGAAATCTTTGGAAATGGCGGGAATCGTCTCCCAGTGGCGGGAAACTCTGCAGATGGCGGGAAAAAGCTGCAAATGGCGGACAACCGGCGGGAATCGACTTGTGATGGGGTCCGATGGCGGGGACCCTCCGGAACCGGCGGGAGACTTCTTTTTGAGGTAACGGTGAACTTTTCTTCAGGCACGCAGTACCCGGTTGTTGCGGGCACGTTATCCTGCCGACTACGCCAAAGTTGACGCGCCCCCTGAGCCATATTCTTTAGGGGAATACCCGGAGCCGGATCAGATGGGGGTTGTAGTCTCCGAGCGGCTGTGACCCGGTCCGTGCCCAGGGTGTCAAGCTCAGTGTGTGGCAGTCCTATGATGTTACTGGATGTTCTTTATGTCGACTACGCCACCCGTTGAATTGCGGTCACTACGGCCGCCGCTGCAGCAGGGTCCGCTGAGGCTGATGGTGTTTGTGCAGCTTCGGTAGTATAACCCCCAACGGGAGGGGTATGGCCTCAGGGGGTCAGGTGCAGAGGATGGTGGTTGTGGAGGTGCAGTGAGGATGGTAATGAGAGTCAGAGTCGGGTTCTGCAGTTCAGGGTTTTTACTTACTGCTGTTCTTGTACTGGTCACTCCAGCCTTGAGTGACCACCCGAGCCGTGCTGCGTCCACCAGGTCCTGGACTCGGCCAACCCCCAAGTAGTTCTGGAGCGTGGTTCTGAGCTCCCTTTCTGTCCTGTCCTCGTCTCTGGCCTTCCCCACCAGGGATCCACCTAAGTCCGGCTCCCTCGGGCCTCTTGTTGGTAAACCCTTGTCTCTGGGTTCCCTGACCCTATGCGTGGTCTGCCTTCCGGGTGGATATAGTGGGTGGCCGTGGCAGATTCTGCCCACGGCCTCCGGTCTCTGGCTGAGGATAAGTGCCCTCCACCAGTTTGGGATCCGGTACCCTTGTGCCAACTCTTCACCCTTTGATTTAATTTGGGCTCTTAGAGTTCCTTCTTTCTTCCCCTCTGGGTCTTTCTTTCTCCTCTCTCTCTCTGGGCCTGGGGCTGCTCTGCTCCTCTGCTTTCCTCCACTGCTCTGCAAAGTCTTCACTAAAACAGACTGACTGGCTGACTGACTGACTGACGTCTGACCCTGTTCTAAGATGGTTCCCACCTTATATACTCCCTCTATGTGTGAGCTCAGGTGACCAGCACCCAATGAGCTCCTAGCACTACCCAGACTGTTCCCCCTATCTGCCCCTACACTACTGGGATGTTCCACCCCCCTCCCACTCCAGCCAGGGACAGACACGGTTGTACCTGCACATTTTCCTAGTGGGAGTACCATAGGTCTGTCCCTCGGAAATGGGATGTATGTAGTGCATGCAGCTATCTGAGCTCAGTTCCACACTCCATCCTTACCCGGGAGTGGAATATCACACCTCTGGCTGAGGTGCAATACTCCTGTAGCAGCCGAATCCTCAGGGTGCTACACTTCTTCCAGCGGGAGCGGGGTTCTCCTGACGGGCTTCGGAGCCGGAATCAGGGGCTCGCACAGGGGCCTTGCTTTTTGGAGTTCCAGTTGGTAGTACTCCTGTGGCCATATAAAAGGCTGCCCATCCGGGCACGTGTGCTGGGCAAATAGATCTTCACCAAGGTGCGGCACTCGAGATGTTGAGGGCGCGGTGATGGTAGCGGCGCCCGGGTTGACCAGGCCTTGCGACCAGGCTTGGGGCACCCTAAAGGTAAAGGGCACCGTTAGGACGGCGGCGCCCGGGGTTACTTGGCCCTGCGACCAGCCCGGTGGCACGGTGGAGGTAGAGGGCGCTGTTGGCACTGCAGCGCCCGGGGGCGCTCGGCCCTGCGACCAGGCCGGTGGTGTTTCCTGCTTGGCCGCGCTCAGAGTTGAGGCGCGTGAAGTCACAGGGGTCGCGGCCGCGGCTTCTGCTTGGGGCCTAGTCTGGAGCGGTGACGGTGCAGCGACGGGCACGGCAGGGGGAATTTCGGGCTCTGCGACGGGGAGCTGGGGCAGGCTCACGGTTTCTCCGCTTGGGTTAGTGACGTCCCCTTTACCTGCCTCCGTCTGTTCAGCTCCCTCCTCGGCGCCGTCTCCGGCCTTCACTCCTCCTGCTCCATCCTCAGAGGCGGTCTGTCTCCTCGTCTCGGGTGGCGTGCTCCGCTGACGGGTTCCGGTCTGCTGGGCCATCTCTTTGCTCCACTCCGCCAGCGTGTCTCGCTGCACCTGGGCCATCCTCCGTGCGAGGCCCTCCAGCGCGGTCTGTGCACACTCCCGGTCTCGGGGGAGCTGTGCCAGGATCTCCACCAGGCCTAGTGGGGTTGTCCCCATCATGGTTCCTATCTTGTGCTTATGTCCCCCGTCATGGTACTCATCTTGTTTTATTGTCTCCCATCATGGCCATCTTGTAGAAATATCCTCTTACCTGGTCCCCTTTTTGTAGCAATCTCACCATTCGGCTCCCTATCTCACAGTAACGTGTCCCTTCCTGGTCCCCTTTTTGTAGTAATGTCTCTTTGCAGTAATGTCAAGATCCTGATCCTCATCTTCTAGTACTGTTCCCATCCTGGTCCCCTGCAGACATTAGCTGCTGGCCTGTGATTGACCCACAGTTGGCATTGGTATAGCTGAGCAAAGAGCTTGTCTGTGCACGGCGCCTGCAATATGTTCCACTGAAAAAGTGCTGACGTGCCACAATCCTCAAGGTGTATGGTGCCTGCGGCCTGCATGAAGCAGCCTCTGTGGCCAAGTGTTTGAGACCCCCACTCGAGTCTATAAAGCTACAGCTGCCAATCAAGATACAGGGTGCCATGATATACTGAGGGGCTGCGATTGGTTTGATTAGTTATTCTGTGATGACAGAGTCTCTTTACACCCCGAGTGATTTCAGACCAATCACCTATTCTGTGTAGAAGTGATACAGATTTACAAGACAGTGACTTGAAGGGTCAACGTGATATTTGAAATTTTTTCTCAACATTTTATTTCAGTTATATTTTCAAGCAGATCAGGGGGTGTTCATATCCTGAGCCGACCATAAGCTGCCCCCAAAAAACTCACTGTCTTCACCGAGGGGTGCGCAGTTCAGGCAAAAGAAACGTATACACAGTCCATAATATGGATATCCATGGAAAATGGAGGGCTTGTACTGATCGATGGGTTATTGCATTGTGGGGTGGCTAGGTTCTGCTTGAAAGTATAAGGACATTCACAAATGAAAAAGATATCATACAAGGTTTACTTAAGTCTTGCAAATGAGAAAACAGGTGTACTGGTGTGATAATTCTAAAAATACAGGTGCATCTCACTAAATTAGAATATCATCAAAAAGTTAATTTATTTCAGTTCTTCAATACAAAAAGTGAAACTCATATAGAGTCATTACAGACAGAGTCATCTATTTCAAGTGTTTATTTCTGTTAATGTTGATGATTATGGCTTACAGCCAATGAAAACACAAAAGTCATTATCTCAGTAAATTAGAATAATTAACAAAAAACACCTGCAAAGGCTTCCTAAGCATTTAACAAGGTCCCTTAGTCTGTTTCAGTAGGCTCCACAATCATGGGGAAAACTGCTGGCTTGACAGATGTCCAGAAGGCAGTCACTGACACACTCCACAAGGTATCAGAGTCTGGAGGAAGAGTGGAGAGGCCACAATCCAAGCTGCTGGAGGTCTAGTGTGAAGTTTCCACAATCAGTGATGGTTTGAGGAGCCATGACATCTGCTGGTGTAGGTCCACTCTGTTTTATCAAGACCAAAGTCAGCGCAGCCGTCTACCAGGACATTTTACAGCACTTCATGCTTCCCTCTGCCGACAAGCTTTTTGGAGATGGAAATGTCATTCTCAAGCAGGACTTGGCCCCTGTCCACACGGCCAAAAGTACCAGTACCTGGTTTACACACAACAGTATCACTGTGCTTGATTGGCAGAAAACTCACCTGACCATAACCCCATAGAGAATCTATTATAGAGAATCTATGGGGTATTGTCGAGAGGAAGACGAGAGACACCAGACCCAACAATGCAGACGAGCTGAAGGCTGCTATCAAAGCCATCTGGGCTTCCATAACACCTCAGCAGTGCCACAGGCTGATCGCCTCCATGCCACATTGCCGCATTGATGCAGTAATTGATGCAAAAGGATCCCAGACCAATTATTGAGGGCATTTACTGACCATACATTTCAGTAGGATAACATTTCAGATTTTAAAATAATTTTTCAAGCTGTTATAAAGTATTCTAATTTACTGAGATAATGACTTTTGTGTTTTCATTGGCTGTAAGCCATAATCATCAACATTAACAGAAATAAACACTTGAAATAGATCACTCTGTGTGTAATGACTCTATTAGACAACCAACAGAAGATTAGACCCCTAAAATATAACTTTTATTCGAATATGCTAAAAAGGACTCAGTAGTCACCATAACAACAAACACAAAAACAAGACAAAATGCCAGGGAACAGGGATAAGTCACACATCAGTCAGGAAGGATTACGGGCTCTATCTGTCCCTATTTTGTCCCTAAATTCTCTCCCTTCCTGACAGCGGAGGTTGGCACCCTAATTTTTGCTCCGTGGCGCCCCCGCTCAACGTTGGTGTCCCTTATATCCCTGGTAAATATCTATCTTTATATTTAAAAAACCACAATCGTGAATAAAAGATAGAGAAAAGTGAACGTACAGATTAAGAAGCCGACAATTCATCATAGATATGCATTTAAGGAGACCCAAGGGAGAGAATTTAGGGACAAAATAGGGACAGATAGAGCCCGTAATCCTTCCTGACTGATGTGTGACTTATCCCTGTTCCCTGGCATTTTGTCTTGTTTTTGTGTTTGTTGTTATGGTGACTACTGAGTCCTTTTTAGCATATTCGAATAAAAGTTATATTTTAGGGGTCTAATCTTCTGTTGCTTGTCTAGTCTTGCAATTGGGCCCCGCTTATACATCCCTTGTTCAGGTGTGTAATGACTCTATATAATATGACTTTCACTTTTTGTATTGAAGAACTGAAATAAATTAACTTTTTGATGATATTCTAATTTAGTGAGATGCACCTGTAGATAAAAGGGTTTAACTTGAATTGACGTCATAGCACAGACCTGCATCAACTCAGCTTAAACAGAACAAAACCCATAGGACCCTATTCATCATAGTTTTTACTCCAGAATTCTGTTATAAAATGCTCAATTGTATAATTTGGATGCAACTGAAGACTATGTAAAAATGTTGCAACTTTTTCCTTTCTAATGGCATTTTTATCGGTAAGTGGGCAGGGTTGTGATGACTGCTGTTTGGCAACTTCATCATGAGCAGCGGTGGTCGCTACAAATCCTCCTCCAGTAAGTGGCATAGCGCATGGAGGCGCTGTCCAGCCATCAGACGCTTCTGATGAATATGTCTCTTAATGAATCAGGAGCTGCGTCCTTCACCTCCGCCCTCTCATCAAGACATTAATCAGGTGCATAGTTCTTTAAGGTGACAATGCAGCAATTTAGCTCGAGTAGTTAATATTTTGTATGCATTTATGTACATAAATGACATAGCCGAGTGCTGTGATGGCCTATTTTTATTAGTCCTATACAGAATCCATAAATGGACGGACCGACCTGTGCTAAGCATACGTGAAAATTATTTTATCAAACATGGACATAGTCTTTCCTAAGTAACATTGGGGTCCCTGGTGGTCCTAACCTCAGCAACTTATATTTTATCCAATATGACAGTAACAGTGTGTCCCTCCCCAGCCTGTGTTCATGTACTCTATGTAATGTAACCTGCTTTAGTGTAAGGGGTGTAAGGCTATGTGCCCACGATGCAGAAATGCTCAGTTTCCGCATCTCCCTGGCAGAAAAAACGCATGCGGATTGCACATGCGGATTGCACATGCGGATGTGAAGCGTTCTTCACTTGCATTTCCGCATGCGGGTTGACAAGCGCTTTCCAAGCGATTTTAACATCACTTGGAAAGTGCTTGACAACTTGGTCACACTATATAAATCCATGCAACCGGCATGGATTTTTATAGTGTGACCGAAAGAATGGTAAAAAATAAATCTATACTTACCTTCTGATGGCCCCCGCTGTCTTGCTTCGCTCCGTCCTGGCTGCCGACAGCGCGCGGTACACTGAAGGACCTGCCGTCATATGACTGACGTCAGCGCAGGTCCTTCAGTCCACAGCACGCTGCCGGCAAGTGAAGAAAGGGACACCGCGAGCCATCAGAAGGCAAGAATAATATTTATTTTTTATTTTATTCTTTTTTTCACAGGTTCTGTGGTACCCAGGTCCGGAAGAGAGTCTCCTGTCCTCCACACCCGGGTGCCATCCGCACATAGAAACGCATATTATCCATGTGTGCAAATGTGCGGACACAGATGATATGCGTTTCAATGCAAGTCAATGGCGGCAATTACGCTGCGTGTCCGCAAAATTAATGGACATGCTGCGGATTATCATTCCGGAAAAACACGCAGCATGTGCACAGCACGGATTATCATTGGGGAACATGGCAGGCCTTCTACCATGCATTTAAGCGTTTCTGCAGCGTTTTTGCCGGTGCTTAAACGCATCGTGGGCACACAGCCTAACAGCGTGTCCCTCCCCTGTGTTCATGGACTGTAATGTTATCAGGCCTAGGTCAACATCTCTTGTTGCATCTAGAGGGTGTGAACTGACGCGCCCCCTGTGCCATATTCTTAGGGAGAATACCCGGAGCCGGATCAGATGGGGGGTTGTAGTCTCCGAGCGGCTGTGACCCGGTCCGTGCCCAGGGCGTCAAGCTCAGTGTGTGTGGCAGTCCTACAGATGTTATAAAGTTCTTTATGTCGACTACGCCACCCATTGTATTGCGGTCACTACGGCCGCCGCTGCAGCAGGGTCCGCTGAGGCTGATGGTGTTGGTGCAGCTTTGATAGTATAACCCCCAACGGGAGGGGAATAGCCTCAGGGGGTCAGGTGCAGAGGATGGGGGTTGTGGTGGTGCAGTGTAGATGATAATCAGAGACAGAGTCGGGTTGTGCAGTTCAGGGTGTTTACTTACTGCAGATGTTCCGGTCACTCCGGCCTCAAGTGACCACCCGAGCCGTGCTGCGTCCACCAGGTCCTGGATTCGGCCAACCCCCAAGCAAGTCCGGAGCGTGGCCCTGAGCCCTCCTTTCTGTCCTGTCCTCTGGCCGTCCCCACCAGGGATCCACCTAGGTCCAGCTCCCTCGGGCCTTCTGTTGGGAGACCCTTGGCCCTGGGTTCCCTGACCCTACTCGTGGTCTGCCTTCGGGGTGGATGTGGTGGGTGGCCGTGGCAGATGCTGCCCACGGCCTCCGGTCTCTGGCTGAGGTGTGCTGTAGCCCCCACCAGTTTGGGATCCGGTACCCTGTTGCCAACTCTTCACCCGATGTTTGGATTTGGGATCTCAGAGTCCTTTCTTTTTCCCCCTCTGGGTCTTTCTTTCTTTTCTCCTCTCTCTCTCTGCAGGCTCATCTGGACCTCTCCTTCTGACTCTCTGACTCTGACAGACTGACCCTGATCTAAGATGGTTCCCACTTTATATAACCCTCTATGTGTGAGCTCAGGTGACCAGCACCCAATGAGCTCCTATCTCTACCCAGACTGCTCCCCCTATCTGCCCCTACACTACAGGGATGTTCCACCCCCCTCCCACTCCAGCCAGGGACAGACACGGTCGTACCTGCACATTTCTAAGTGGGAGTACCGTCGGCCTGCCCCTCGGAAATGGGATGTGTGTAGTGCATGCAGCGCTCCGAGCTCAGTTCCACACTCCATCCTTACCCGGGAGTGGAATATCACACCTCTGGCTGAGGTGCAATACTCCTGTAGCAGCCGAATCCTCAGGGTGCTACATTCCCCCCTGGTAAACCACAGCACGTCCTCGGGCTGTAAGACAAAACACCACAAACATACAATTTTTTTCTTTGCATAAACATAATAAAAACATATAAAACATTATCATATAACAATATATATATATCAATAAAACTTCTTCAAATAGATAACATTCTCGTCGTCTTCTAGCTCCTCCGGTCACTGTGCAACTGATGACCGGGCAAAGTGCGACAGTCCTTTCTTGAAAGTGGTTTTCCGGTAAAACCAGTAGGGGGCGCTCTAGGAAGCGCAACTATATACAAAGGGATAGTGGCCGCTCCCAGTCCTCGGCCAGATGTTAGGGATTAGGGATGGCTGTTCACAGTCCTCAGCCTGGTAATGGATAGGGGACACACGGGTTAACAGTTCAATTCGCTGGTCCCAACGGGGACTATAATAGCAGCAACAGTTTTTGGTACCCCGACGGGTAACTATATACAGCTTCTTCACTACCGTACTCAACGACGGCGTCCTCCTGCTCTTTCTTTGTAGTTGGCTTTAGCTTCAGACCCGTCCGGGTCCTCTTGCTCTTCCTCCTCACACCGCAGCTCCTCCTCCGTCAGGCGATGCACATGGAGGGCGTAGGGTCCTTTGGCACACTTGTGCCGGGTGAAGGTGACCTCGTCCCCTAGATAAAGGTCACGGCCTCTGTGTCCCTCCGGTAGGTGGGACTCAACGTCTCTTCTTGTCACGAAGACGTCGCCTGGGGTGCGGTGATCCCTGATGAAACCCCACCCATGCTGCAGATTGAACTTGATCACAGTCCCGGTGGTGCGGGGACTATGCGCTGCACGGGGGTCTCTCCTGGTCCGGCTCTTCTGCTCCGCGCTCCTTATTTGGGCTTGTTGTTCCCGGACCCGCCTCTCTCTCCGCTCCCTCTCGAAGACTTCGAGCTGCTGCCGGCAGCACTCTGCACGCTCCGCTGCAGCTGCCCGGGTCTCCTGAGTGAACCCCATGAGATCTTCTCCGGTGGGGTCCCACTCAAACTGTGCCTCCTCCAGCGGGGGCGAGGTCCTTTTCACGGGTTTCGGAGCCGGGATCAGGGGCTCACACATGGGCCCTGCCCTCTTTTGGAGCTCTAATTCATAGTACTCCCGGGGCCAGATGAAGGGCTGCCCATCCGGGCACGTGTGTTGGGCGAACAGGTCTTCTCCCAGATGCGGCACTCTTGGTCTTACGGGCGCGGTGGTGGTGGCGCCCGGGTTGCCCAGGCCTTGCGGCCAGGCCTGGGGCACCTGAAAAGTGAAGGGCACCGTAAGGACGGCGGCGCCCTGGGCTACTTGGCCCTGCGACCAGGCCGGTGGCTCCGCGGAGGTAGAGGGCGCTGTTGGTAATGCCGCGCCCGGGGGTACTAGGCCTTGCGACCAGGCTGGTGGTACTTCCTGCTTGGCCACGCTCGGGGTCGAGGCGTGTGACGTCACAGGGGTCGCGGCTTCCGGTTGGGGCCTAGTCTGCGGCGGTGACGTTGCGGTTACGGGCACGGCAGGGGGTACTTCGGGCTCTGCGACGGGGAGCTGGGGCAGGTAAGCGGTGTCCCGGTTTGGGGTAGAGACGTCCCCTTTACCTGCCTCCGTCCGTTCGGCTCCCTTTTCGGCGCCGTCTCCGGCCTTCAGTCCTCCCGCGCCATCCTCAGAGGCGGTCTGTCTCCTCGTCTTGGGTGGCGTGCTCCGCTGACGGGTCTCGGTCTGCTGGGCCATCTCTCGGCTCCACTCCGCCAACGTCTCTCGCTGCACCCGGGCCATCCTCCTTGCGAGGCCCTCCAGCGCGGTCTGCGCACACTCCCGGTCTCGGGGGAGCTGTGCTAGGACCTCCACTAGGCCTAGTGGGGTCGTTGTTTCCAGCAGGCTCCTGACCAACGGGTCGGTGCTGCTCTGCTCTCCTTCCGCTGTTTCCAGCAGGCTCCTGGCCAGCGGGCCGGTGCTGCTCTGCTCTCCTTTCATCTCCGGGTAAGCTTCTGGACTCAGCTCTAGGCTTCTTGTCTCCGGGTGCGCTCTCTCCAGACTGCTCCAGGCGACACCCATCTTGGTTCTTTTCTTCAGTCTCCTCCCACTTCGAGGGCGGTCCCGGGGCAACTTGGTGACTGTCAGCTCCAGGGGCAGTTCTTTTACGCTGATGGACACCTCTAGCATCACAGTCTCTGTTGGTGGGGGCGGTTTCCGCTTTTGGCGCCATTCTTCGTCCTGGCCCACGATGGGAGGCGGCTTCTTGCCATCCTCTGGCACGCCCATAATGGCGTCCGCTCTTCCAAGGCGGGAAATCTTTGGAAATGGCGGGAATCGTCTCCCAGTGGCGGGAAACTCTGCAGATGGCGGGAAAAAGCTGGAAATGGCGGACAACCGGCGGGAATCGACTGGTGATGGGGTCCGATGGCGGGGACCCTCCGGAACCGGCGGGAGACTTCTTTTTGAGGTAACGGTGTACTTTTCTTCAGGCACGCAGTACCCGGGTGTTGCGGGCACGTAATCCTGCCGACTACGCCAAAGTTGACGCGCCCCCTGGGCCATATTCTTAGGGAGAATACCCGGAGCCGGATCAGATGGGGGGTTGTAGTCTCCGAGCGGCTGTGACCCGGTCCGTGCCCAGGGCGTCAAGCTCAGTGTGTGTGGCAGTCCTACAGATGTTATAAAGTTCTTTATGTCGACTACGCCACCCGTTGTATTGCGGTCACTACGGCCGCCGCTGCAGCAGGGTCCGCTGAGGCTGATGGTGTTGGTGCAGCTTTGATAGTATAACCCCCAACGGGAGGGGAATAGCCTCAGGGGGTCAGGTGCAGAGGATGGGGGTTGTGGTGGTGCAGTGTAGATGATAATCAGAGACAGAGTCGGGTTGTGCAGTTCAGGGTGTTTACTTACTGCAGATGTTCCGGTCACTCCGGCCTCAAGTGACCACCCGAGCCGTGCTGCGTCCACCAGGTCCTGGATTCGGCCAACCCCCAAGCAAGTCCGGAGCGTGGCCCTGAGCCCTCCTTTCTGTCCTGTCCTCTGGCCGTCCCCACCAGGGATCCACCTAGGTCCAGCTCCCTCGGGCCTTCTGTTGGGAGACCCTTGGCCCTGGGTTCCCTGACCCTACTCGTGGTCTGCCTTCGGGGTGGATGTGGTGGGTGGCCGTGGCAGATGCTGCCCACGGCCTCCGGTCTCTGGCTGAGGTGTGCTGTAGCCCCCACCAGTTTGGGATCCGGTACCCTGTTGCCAACTCTTCACCCGATGTTTGGATTTGGGATCTCAGAGTCCTTTCTTTTTCCCCCTCTGGGTCTTTCTTTCTTTTCTCCTCTCTCTCTCTGCAGGCTCATCTGGACCTCTCCTTCTGACTCTCTGACTCTGACAGACTGACCCTGATCTAAGATGGTTCCCACCTTATATAACCCTCTATGTGTGAGCTCAGGTGACCAGCACCCAATGAGCTCCTATCTCTACCCAGACTGCTCCCCCTATCTGCCCCTACACTACAGGGATGTTCCACCCCCCTCCCACTCCAGCCAGGGACAGACACGGTCGTACCTGCACATTTCTAAGTGGGAGTACCGTCGGCCTGCCCCTCGGAAATGGGATGTGTGTAGTGCATGCAGCGCTCCGAGCTCAGTTCCACACTCCATCCTTACCCGGGAGTGGAATATCACACCTCTGGCTGAGGTGCAATACTCCTGTAGCAGCCGAATCCTCAGGGTGCTACAGAACCCTTCCCCCATCCAGGGGCTGATCCCAGTAGACAGAACAATAGACTCATGTTTGGCCCAGTCAGTTGTGTGGGGCCTCCCGATGCTGGAGGGTCTCAGGCTGCGGCCAGATCCTCCTGGCGTGTGTGGATTGATAGAAGCCGCCACGTGGGACTGTGTTGTGTCCCTCATCTGCTGGATCCATTGAACTTATCCAAGGACTATTTCTATATTTTCCCTGGCCGGAGGCGCCCCTGGACTTGTTTCTGCTGTTATATAGCAAAAAGGAACCAAATACAGAGTATATGGCAAAGAATCAAAAAAACTTTATTGTAAACAATATACAGAAAAGACATACATGATTAAAAAGGACGACACACAGACAACCAAACTGGGTGACACATATACAACATAATAATAGATGTTAAATATCTATTGGGATAAAGTACAAGAAGTGCTAGTATTCAAGTCATTTATGCACTGGTACAAAATTATGGCATATTTCATCACTATGGATATGTACCACGTGCCATATGGCCTATAGTGCCCTATGAAAAAAAGCTAAAGAAATATATTGCACTCTTACCCATATTAGATCAGTACCCAGAATAAACAAGGACCTCAATGCGTGTTTCGCGTGGTATATCCTATGGATTCCTCGGGGGGGATTGTTTAATAGGACATTCCATGTCTTTTTAAATATACTTTTGGTCCGTTCCAGTCACGTGACCGCAGGCCCTAATCATCTCCTGGACCATCAGCGCATGCACGCTGAACCGCCTGAGCCAGATACGTCACGCACGGCCATCAAGGTGAACCACGCATGACAGGGAACCAGGACTCGTTGCCATGGCCACCCTCACACCGGCCACGCAGCCCCCCTGGATGCCCCTCTACCCAGCCCATGCCCCCCTCACACCAGCCACGCAGCACCCCTGGATGCCCCTCTACCTAGCCCATGCCCCCCTCACACCAGCCACGCTGCCCCCTGGAGGCCTCTACAACATTTATTCACATGGTCAGCTCTCCCCACCTCAGTCCACTCCGGATCAGCATCAGTCCTCACAGCAGAACGCTGAACACGAGCTCCTCAGCAGAGCCATAGCCAGGGCACAGGTTGTTACACAGCTCAGTACAGGAACCTCAGCCGAGTCCTGGAACTCTTTTTATTAGAAAAGTATAAAACAAACCATAAAACACACTGCACAAAGAACAAATTGCAAAACACAAACAAGTCCAAATTATAATGTCCAGTATGAATTAAAAGGCAAAAATGTCCTGCAATGTTCATGGAACATAAAACGTCATTTCCAAAAGTCCCCCCCAGCAAGGGAAGACCTTAACCCTTTTTTTCCAAAAATATCCCCTTCCAACATTCACTCCACATTCATACCTAAACCCCCAAAACAAAACAACAAACTGGCCCAGTTTTTTTTTTTTTGTTCCCACTCCCAACACCCAAGGTCCCACGATAGTCTGTGGCCTCATCACACCAGGGTCCCACTAAAGTTTGTGGCCCACAAAGATACCAGGTCCTTTTGCCTTTTTTCCCATCCATTTTAGGGTGTCCAAACCACCAACCCATCCACCAAAACCCCTCCCCCCCTCCCCCCTGAAACCCCCCACCCAACCTACACTAAACCCCCCCCCAAACACACATCATAATGCACAGACATATAAAAAATAATATACGCAACTTTATAACACTACAATAAACCTAAAAAACTTAATCACATTACCATATACAACAACCATGAACCAAAATCAGACCCAAGTTCGGTGCTTGCAAGCCCTATATACGGGTTCCAATACCATAAAACAAAAAACTACACGTGAGGGTAACAGCCCACCACCGGGAACTGGAGACTACAGAGGCTCTCACCCTAATCTATCACACAGAATCCTATCCCTCTCTAATAAAGAAAAAGAAAAATCTGTCCCTACCACCCTACCAATCTTTCCCTACCTGTCCCTACCTGTCCCTCACTACCAACCTAATACTAACTACCTGTCCCTAAAGACTGTCCCTACGTGTCCCTCCCTGACCCTACACATCTATCTGACCCTACAAATAAATATAAAATATAGAAAGGGACTAAACTAACCCTATCACAGACACACATTCCCTAACTCTCCCTAGGGCACATTAAATGAGAACCCCCTCCATAGAAGGGAAGCCCTCCCTGCACCCAGCCTCTCATACTCCAGCGAGCGCACTTTTGCCAGGTCACCCAGGATGTTCCTAATCACCTCTTCCCATGGGAGGACTTTCTGCTGGGTGGACACTAAACACCGTGCGTTCCACGTGTAAAACCTAGTCACTAAGCTAAGTAAGAAAACAGTGCCCCGATCTCGGCCACCAAGGGATCTGAATGCCCCATAGGCCCACTCCGCATAGGAAAGGCCTGCCAGCCTGGGCCAGCCAATGGAACCACCCACCCTCTTGTAGACCTCTGTATTAAAAGGACACCGAAGCAGGAAGTGCTCCATGCTTTCAAGCATGCCGCCACACTCCTCGCGGGGACAATCCCGGTCATCAGAGTTCCTGTACTTCAGGTTGTCCCTCACATACAGTCTCCCATGGAAGCAGCGCCAAGCCAAGTCCCAAAACTTCAAGGGGATCCGCTTAGAGTTTAATAACCAGAGCCCCACCTCCAGATCCCGGCTTGGGCAATCCTTGAGGGCCAGGGGCTTCTGGAAGTGGGTCAACAGAACCCTATTGTCAAGTAACCTCTTTGACAAGGTCCTGATCTCCCACACTCCCAGACCCCACCGGCGGATCACCTTCACAACCAGGGTAGCATAAGCCGGAAGATGCCCATGAGGCGTGCGAAGGTCCTTCACCCGCCCTCCTGTCTCCCATTGCTGGAAGAAAGGCCGAAACCACCCCCTACAGGAGAATACCCACGGAGGAGCCCTCTCTAACCAGAGGTTGGCGATGTTTGCCTTAAGAAAGGTGTTTACTAGAAACACCACTGGGTTGACCATACCCAACCTTCCTAGTCTCCTCGTGCGGTACGTGACCTCCCTCTTTATTAGGTTCAGCCTATTCCCCCATAATAGTTGGAAGAACAGGCTGTAGACCCGTGTCCAAAGAGGTTCTGGCAAGATGCAGACGCTGCCCAGGTATATTAATAAAGGGAGCAAATACCCCTTGGCCAGGTTAACCCTTTCCCTCAGGGTCAAAGACCAACCCATCCACTGATCCACCTTCTGGGCGGCAATCTTAAGTCTGCCCTCCCAGTTTTGCTGGGGATAGTCCCCCGGGCCGAAACTGATGCCTAAAATTTTTGCTGTGGCCTGAGGCCCTGGAAGGGTGTCCGGGAGATCAAAACTAGGAGCTCCCCCTCCCAGCCAGAGACTCTCACACTTATCCCGGTTGATCATGGACCCAGATGCCACAGAGTAGCGCTCAACCTCAGACATGACCCAGTCTGCCTCCTCTCTCGAGGATACAAAAAGGGAAACGTCGTCGGCGTACGCCACTACCCTCAAGGTGGTCTCTGGCTCCGCCCGGTCCATCCCGACTCCCACCAACGGTCCGCGTTCCACTCTCCTTAAAAAGGGGTCGATCGCGAACACGTATAACAGTGGGCTCAGAGGACAGCCCTGGAGGACACCAGACTTCACCTCAAAAGGGGGTCCGAACCAACCGTTCACAAGCGGAAAAGTCTCTGCCCCATTGTATAATACTCTCAACCAATCAACAAACCTCCCGGGCAGACCGTACCTCAAAAGGACGGACCAGAGGTACTCATGGTTAACCCGGTCAAAGGCCTTCGCCTGGTCTAAGGACAGCAAGTACCCCTTCCAGTGACCTGCCCTGCTCTGCTCCACTGCCTCCCGGACACCGAGCACAGCACTAAAAGTACTGCGGCCTCGAACAGAGCAGTGCTGGGCCCCTGAAAGGAGCCGGGGTGCAAACTTCACCAACTGATTGAAAAGCACCTTTGCCAGAACCTTTCGGTCCGTATTGAGAAGTGCTATGGGACGCCAATTCTCAATACGGGACGAGTCTTTACCCGTTGACAGAATAATCAGGGCGGACTTCCTCATTGAACCGGGCAGAAAGTCCGAGGAGTCCCTAAAAGTCCTGTAAAACTCGGATGTTAAGCCATCCGGACCGGGCGATTTTTTGGGCCGGAGCCCATCAATGGCCCGTCTCACTTCCTCTTCCCTGATTGCTTCTGCCAAAACATGAAGAGAGGGGGTCATCCCCTGGCTCAGGGATGGTTTCAGCCAGGAAAGCCGACATCTCATCCCGATCTGGATCCCTCCTTCCCAAGAGGTGCGAGTAGAAGGATCTGACCCCCTCCAGGATCCCTGATTTGGATCTGTTCAGGGAACCCGTACTGTCGATCAGTCCTGTTACCATCTTGCAACTCACTGACATCCTGCAGTTCCTGTAGGGGTCGGGCGAGCGGTACTTCCCGAAATCCCTCTCAAAAACTAAGGATGTGTGCCTATCATACTGGCACCCCTTCAGCAAGGCCTTCACCCTGGAGATTTCCTCACGGTCCCCTCCAGTCGAGACGAGCTGCTCGAGTTTCCTCCCCAGCTCCCGATACAGGCGGTACCTGTTCAGGCCTCTGAGGCTCGAGAGCTGACGGAAGAACCCCGCAACCCTTCTTTTGAAGATCTCCCACCACTCAGACTTACTGCTACAGAGACCCAAGAGAGGTACCTGGCTCTGAAGAAATTCCTCAAAGGATTGTCTTACATCCGCTTCTTCCAACAGGGACGAATTCAGCTTCCATAGGCCTCTCCCTATCCGGGGAGTCTCTGTAACATTCAAGGAAAAGAAAATAAAACAGTGATCGGAGAATTCCACAACAGCGGACACTGCAGAAGAGACGGCTTCCTCCTTTAAAAAAAACCTATCTATCCTAGACCTACAACTACCCCTATGAAAGGTGAAACCTCCGTGACCTGGGGTGTGCCGGATGTGGACATCCAGCAGGCGAGCTTCGCTTGCTATACTATTAAGAGTATTACTATCAAAATCCAGCCTTCGGTCTCCGGGGCCTCCCCTATCACGGGATCTAGTTATAGTATTAAAGTCCCCACCGAAGACCACCTGCCGGCTGGTAAAAAGATAGGGCTTGATCTTCAGGAAGAGACATTTACGGTCCCACCTTGACTGTGGACCATAGATGTTAATGAGCCGGAGCTCCTGTCCCCCCATGAAGACGTCAAGGACCAAGCACCTCCCCATTTCTACCTCGATCACCCGTCTGCATTCCACCGAAGCGGCCTTAAAAAGGACCGCTACCCCGCTATACGGCTCGGCCGCAAGAGACCAGTATGAGGGCCCGCACCTCCACTCCCTCCTTGCTTTCTAAATGGCCCCCATTGTCCGTTAGTCTGGTCTCCTGCAAAAATAAAATGTCAGCCTCAACTCGGTTGAAAAAATCAAAGGCCATAAATCTGGCCGTATCTGACTTTATACTGGCGACATTAATCGACGCCAGAGTCAACGGGGTAGGTTCCGCCATCATGGGTGATTGAGTTAGACGGCCTTCTTTTTGACCGTACCCCCCGATTTTTTCCGCTCACCTTCAGAGGAGGAGCCAGACTCTCCCCTCCTCTTCAGTGACACCGAGGTGTCCATGGTACCCGCCACCTCCTTCCCAGTACTGGGTTCCTCACCCCTGGACCCCAGGGCAGTCCCCCCCCCAGAGGAAAGTGAGCCCCCGGAGGATGGACCCCGCCGCTCCCTGAAGGCACCTCAGATGTTACCGCCGGTCCCCCGCCCCTGACCTCCGACACAGCAGAGTCATTGAGGGCATGGAACCGGTTGGAGAGGGGGATCAGAGGGGAGCCGGTGAGCCCTTCCGTAGGCACCTTAGCGGCCAGGGGGGGGGCTTTAGATGTTTTTGCCCCTTTTTTGTTCCTCCTCCTCCGACTCTTAATGGTCTTACCGTCACCTGATTTTTTAGGCTGCTCCACCACCTCCTCGTCCAGACTTTCATACTGGGAGGAATCTTCAGAAGCAGCCACCTCCTCCCTCTCCATCCTCCTGATCTCCTCGTTCACCGCCTTCTCCCCCAGGGCCTCAGGGGCTCCGGCTGCCGCTTCTGGGCTGGGGATAGACATCACCCCAGTCGCCTGAGGCTTATCCTGCCCCCTACCCCTACGGTGCCTCACCTGTTGCCACTGGTGGGCAGATGAACTGGCCTCGCCTTCCCTCACTGGCCCCTCAGCTCCTCTCCCACCCCCACCTCCAGCTCCAGCAGAGGATGCACCGCTGGGGACCCCCCCACGGCTCTCCCCCGCCTGACCAGAGATGGTGTTAGAAACGGAGCGGGGGCAGCGGCTATACGGGTGACCTAGGTCACCACACAGATGACACCTAATGTCACCACAGGCCGCGGCAAGATGACCTACCCCACCACACAAGGCATATTTCTGCACCTTGCAGCCCGCGCTGAAGTGACGGGGATCACCGCACCTGTGGCAGACCTTCGGTTGCCCCTGGTAGAAGATCAGGATCCTGTCTCTCCCCAGAAATGCTGAGGAAGGGATGTGGGTGACAGTACCGCCTGAGACCTTCAACCTCATCATGAAGGTCCAGCCCCCTGACCAAATGCCAAACTCGTCCCTGTTCTTTTTTGGGACGTCCGTGACCTCCCCATAGCGAGAAAGCTACGTCAAGATATCGACCCCAGAGAGTGACTCGTTATTGGTTAGAACGGTCACCCTCTTTACGCCATTTTGGCGGGACACCGCCTGCACGGCAAAGTCTCGCCAGCCGGGCTCCCCCTTCACGAGTTCAAAATTCGACCAGAAAAGCTCTAGGCCCTCCGGTCGAACAAAACTGATGTCGAAGACAGGGGTACCAAAAGGATGGATCAGGGCAAAGATGTCAGTCGCCCTGAAGTCCATCTTCAGGAGGAGCTCCACGACCCTCGCTCTTGGCGGGCACGCTTCACTGCCCCTCCACCGAAGACGGACTACATTCCTCCTGGCCACCCCCTGCCCGGCTGTCGGGAGGGACCACACTGTCTCCCCCTCCCTTTTATCTTGGAAGGCGGCCAGGCCGTGTCTATCCAGCCAAAAGGCCAGGTCCACCTCTCTTCCCTCTACCTGGATCGTCCGTTCTCCCTTCTTGAGGGCCTCCAGGAAACGGCGTCGCAAGTCACCATCCCTGAGGTCCAGAGGTGAGGAAGCCCCCCGAGAAGACCCCGAGGCCCCGGCTACTACCCCCGCAAAACTCCGAGGACCAGCAGCCGGGGGGGCAGATGGACCAGCCCTGTCCCCACTCCCCCCACTACCAACAGACATACCATTCTTACCCCCGGCCACAGACACGCCAACATTCGTATCCTCAACCACAGCCACATTCATACCCACGCCATCCCCATCCATGTCAACAGTCACCCCACTTGGGCCACTCTCACTCACATGCACACTGGGGTCACAGTTTTTCATTTTTTGCAAGCATTTTTTGCCAGCAGTTTTTCCACTGCTGCCACCTGCTGGCAGCACCTTCCCTGCCGGGGGGATTTGGGAGCCAGGTGCTGAGACTTTTGCCGGTGCCCCTGCCCCAGATAAGCCCACGAGCACAGGGGACACCGACAGGCAGGCACCACCTCTGCTGTCTGTTACAGCTGTGGCACCACTGCTCCCAGCAGCTGCCAACGCTAAGCCCCGCCCCTTTCCGGGCGGAGCCACGCCCACTTGGGCGGGTTTTGTCTGCGAGGCCACGCCCCCGCACCAGGCAGCACGGTGGGGGCCCTGGAGGCCACTCCCACCGGTGCCGTGGGTGACAGGGAGGCCACGCCCCCGCACCAGGCAGCACAGTGGGGGCCCCAGAGGCCACTCCCACCGGTGCCGTGGATGACAGGGAAGCCACGCCCCCCACACCAGGCAGCACGGTGGGGGCCCCAGAGGCCACTGCCACCGGTGCCTTTGGTGACAGGGAGGCCACGCCCCCCGCACCAGGCAGCACGGTGGGAGCCCCAGAGGCCACTCCCACTGGCGCCGTGGACGGCTGGGAGGCTACGCCCCCCAAAGCCGGCCGCGCCGGGACCCCCGAAGTCGACCGAGAACCGGGTCTACTCACAGGGGCCCCTGGACCAGCGGCACCAGCTCTCAGGGGCATAGCACCCCCTACCGTCACACCCTTTGCCACAAAAAGCCTGGCCACCCCAGCTCCGGCGGCCGGCCCCAGGCTAGGCCACTCCCCCTCGGCACCCAGCGGCGGTGGAGCCCCCCGCGCTGACCCATTACCGGGCCCCTGCGCAGGGGGCCCTGACCTCACCACGGATTTTGCCAGGGGAGCAAGCCCCACCTTACGCTTATGAGCCGGCTCTGCCGGAGCCGCAGGCCCCGCGCCCTTTACCTTACCAGGTTTCTGGGTCCCTAAAAGTGATCCAGATTTTTTAGTGGATCCGTGTGTGAGGGACCCAGACACCCCAGCACACGCCGCCGGAGACGCGGCCCCGGCTGTCGGTGCGCCGCCGACAGCGCAGGAGGCAGCGGCAGATGTACACGCCGCCTCCTGCACGCCAGCAGGAGCACCAGGTGCCAGGCCAGACCCCCTTTTTACAGGGGCTCCAGCACGAGCACCACCACCAATGACACCCACCGTCGGGCCGCCCTCCGCGCCATGCTCCATATCAAACACCTCGGACCCACTGCCTCCATTACCACAAACAGAGGCAGCGCTCTGCGTGCCATGGCCTATGTTCTCCCCGCTCCCTCGCTGTGGACCCACAACAGAGTCCAAGCCGGGGTGGGTGGCGGGTGCCGCACAACGGGACAAGGGGGCCCCAGAGAGGGGGACATACACAAATTTATGTGCAATAGATGTTTTCTTTTTTTTTTTGCTTTTCTCTTCGTCCCCCTCCCGGGTGCCTCATCCTCGCAGATCTCATCCCCGAACGTAAGCTGACCAAAACGTACCGGGGACTCGATCTGCTGCATGATAAGGCAGCCCCCCTCACTGCTGCTACTCCCATCCTCCTCATCCTCCCCCTCGCTCCCGCTGCCCTCTGAAGGGCTGGAATCAGACGGGAGAGCCATCTGCTCAGGGGCTATCCCGCTATGTGATGCCTGGAGATCACTTACCAGGCCACCAGGCGGTGGGTAGGGTGCGACCTCCTCCACGCATACCTCTTCCTCCTCCTCCACCGCCTGGCCGGGGCCCTGCGACCCCTCCAGAGCCACACCGGTCATGGCTCTGAACTGGTCATCATTCCGCAGCTTCTCCATGAAGGGTCCACTGCCTGCCAATATGGTGCTCCTGCGGTCCTGCAGCTCTTGGATGGCTTGCTTGATTTTCCGGACCGCGGCGGATAGCTCAGGCTTCTTGGTGCCAGAGGCCCTCTCGGACCTCTCCTGAGCTACCCTCAACTCCCCCCAGAGGGAACTTAGCTTTTTTGCGGTGTCCTCATACTCACAGAGGTGCGCATGGACACGGGAGGCATAGGTGACGGTTGCCTCCCTCGCCACCTTGGTACCCCAATCAGGGGGCACCGCTGCAGCACCTCTGCTGGCACTCGACCTACCTCCAGAGGGAGGAGCTGCCGCAGTCGTAGCCTCGGGGGTCCTCCGGGTCTTCATGCTGGAACCCCTGCTGCCTCGGCCTGATGTTGCAGCCATAGCCTGGTTGGTGTTCCTCCCACCCCCCGCCGGCTTAGACCGGAGGCCAGTCCCACTTTGAGCCTTCTTTCCTGGGAAGGGGGCAGACAAAAAGTCCCAGATGGAAAAACAAACCTCCCTTCCCAGGAGCTCTCTCCGCACACAGCTCAGTACAGGAACCTCAGCCGAGTCCTGGAGTCCTCTCCACAGTACAACTCAGGAGTAACTACAGGAGCAACTACAGGAGCTCCTCATCACCAGTCCTCCCGTCCAGCACAACGTACACACTGCTGCGGCTGCATGGCTAATATCCACTGGACTGAGAAGGCCCCGCCCCCTCCGGTGACGTCATGATTCCATGAAATCACTCCTCCCCCTCAAGAAATCTACTCCAATCTAGACGCTCCCCTGTTGCTGAGGCGTGGTGACGCTGTAGCTGGGTGATTGCAGTCAGAGTAGTGGTGTTTGGCGTCTGTACTACAGGTAAGAAGATGGGACTGTACCAAGGTGATTACTACATTCAGGACAATAAGTAGCTAGATGTAGGTGTGCAGAATCCCACTCCCAATATTGTCAGGGTCTCTCACCCCCTCGTGTTGCCGGCTGTCAGGCTCCCGCACCCCCTCGTGTCGTCAGCTGTCAGGCTCCCGCACCCCCTCGTGTCGTCGGCTGTCAGGCTCCCGCACCCCCTCGTGTCGTCGGCTGTCAGGGTCCCGCACCCCCTCGTGTCGTGGGCTGTCAGGCTCCCGCACCCCCTCGTGTCATGGGCTGTCAGGCTCCCGCACCCCCTCGTGTCATGGGCTGTCGGGCTCCCGCACCCCCTCGTGTCGTCGGCTGTTAGGGTCCCACACCCCCTCGTGTCGTGGGCTGTCGGGCTCCCGCACCCCCTCGTGCAATGGGCTGTCAGGGTCCCGCACCCCCTCGTGTCGTCGGCTGTCAGGCTTCCGCACCCCGTCGTGTCGTGGGCTGTCAGGCTCCCGCACCCCCTCGTGTCATGGGCTGTCGGGCTCCCGCACCCCTTCGTGTCGTCGGCTGTTAGGGTCCCACACCCCCTCGTGTCGTGGGCTGTCGGGCTCCCGCACCCCCTCGTGCAATGGGCTGTCAGGGTCCCGCACCCCCTCGTGTCGTGGGCTGTCAGGCTTCCGCACCCCGTCGTGTCGTGGGCTGTCGGGCTCCCGCACCCCCTCGTGCCATGGGCTGTCAGGCTCCCGCACCCCCTCGTGTCGTGGGCTGTCAGGCTCCCGCACTCTCCCCTTGTCGTTGTCTGTGGAGAAGATTAATACATATTTTAATTTTTCAGATTTTCTCTTATAAAACAAGATCCCTGAGCTTCTGCCTTTGACCGAAAAAATGGCGTCTGACAAGTCGCTGCTGTCTGCAGAAATGAACACAAGCATGGAGGAAGCGCTGTATGAACAGATGCTGATGAAGGTACGAAAGATGAATTGGAGAGGCCAGCAATCACCGGGTGAATGTCTCCTCCGTCAGCCGCCGGGGGCGCTACAGTCTCCAACATTTACCTAATGTGTATTGTTGGCTTTAGACCCCTCATAGTTGTACTATTTTGGGGCAGGAAAAATCAGTTTGCAGAACCATCCTGTTCATGTTACTCACTGATTCTCACTTGTTGCCTCATTTCAGGCCAAACAGGAGATACAGAGCAGAATACCGAACTTACCAGAAAGCAGACAGATCAGACCCCAGCCGGGTGAGATGGGCGTCCTCTGATTATTATCCAGATTACTTTGTGCATATTATGTGACAGATACCACAGTGGGGCAGTGGGGTCTTATTGACTACAACGGTCACATGATGCAACCAATGTGGGGGTCACATTGTTTTTTCTTTTGCAGTTGATTACATGTAAATGCTGCTTGGCTTTTGCCGATTTTATTGTGTTTTTGTTCACTTTTTGTTTTTATTTTTGTGTTAGGTTTCTGCATTAAAACTCGCACATCCAAAAATACCGAAATCTTTATTAACATCTGCAAGTCGAACCAGATCCCAGCGCCCCCGGACCTGATGGAGCAGGAGTTAGTCAGCATCCTGGAATCTGATGATCCCTCCGGCTATCGAGTCCCCATGAGCCTTGGAGAGCCCCACGTTGAAGTTGATAATAGTACGTTTTTTTGTTTTTTTTTATTTAATACAGCGCGTCTCTTTTTAAAGGGGTAGTCCAGAGATATCCTTAAAGGGGTTAAAATAGCAAGTATTACAACTTACTAATCCTCAATGGTCAAAGGTGCCATCTCCACAGGTTCTGGTAGGTCCACTTCAGTTTGACATCTTGTTGTTGACTTTTGAACTTTTTTGGTTTAGATTTGGGACTTAAAGGGATTGTCCACTACTTGGAGTCCCCTTTAAGAACTTATACCACTTATTCATAGCAGCCCTACTAAGGTCAGTGGGTGAGTCGGCACCGCAAAGTATCTAAGTCCTGGTGCACTTTGTCCTACAGGTGGAGGCGGCTGCACGGCATACGACATAGTGATTAATGGCACCTTCTTTGAGAAAATTAAGGTAACTGCAATTGCTTATTCTGACATACGAGCTGTCTGCTCTCCTTTGTGTCAGCTCCTTACTTTGTATTTTTTTTTATTAGAATAATGAGCTTTTCAGGGAATTTTTTATCACCGTGGCCATGGATGGACAAGAGAACAAGTACGAAATGGAGCTGTCAAGAGGTAACGACCACATCACTGATATTTTCCTTGATTTTTCCATCGACCACACAAGGACTTGTTCCTTCATGGAGCAAGTTTACCATATAATATATTGAAAATGTTTATGTACCAACCTGTTGTATGGCACCGTATCAAATGCCTTTGAAAAGTCCAGATAGACAACACCAACTAAGTTTCCCTGGTCCAACCTAGAACTTACCTCCCATAGAATCTTTTCAGATTAGTTTGCAGGACAGATCCCTCATAATCATATGTATAGGTTATTCTTATTGAGGTGCTCCAGGTTAGTATCTCTTAGAAAACCCACAAAGATGTTGCCCACAGTACAAGTTAAACTTACCGGCCTATAAATTCCAGGCTCACATGTTATCCCCTTCTTGAATATTGGTACCACATTTGCTATGTGGGTGTAACGCTGGTGGATATAGACCCACTGCCCCACAGGAGGGTTGTGACTAGGTGTCTACTGGGTCTCCACTAGAACCTCTGGTGGTGAGGATAGACTGGGCTGCCGGTAGACACCAGGTACCACTTCAGGGCAGTCCCCGGGACTGCAGCAGCATTCCGGAGGTACCAGGGTACCAAATACAGGAGAGCTAAGATAAAGACTAGGTCAGACAGTCTGAGATCGGGGCAGGCAGCACAGGTTCAGGATAGAGAAAAATGGCAAGGGGGACAGGGGTTTTTGATACCAGAAAACTCTTTTAACGCTTGCAACCTCTGTTTCTTGACTGCAACTCAAACAGTCGAATCAGTCAGTAAGAATTTAGGGCACTTCCATTGTGATATTTTGCATCAGCATTTGTTAGCAGACGCCAGGAATGGATCCAAAACAGAAGAGGTGAAAGTGTTTCAGTTACTATTTTTCACTGTGTTTGTTCCCCTCTGGTTTTCAGCTTACAAATACTGATGTAAATTAGTGCCAAAAATACTCACTGTGTGAATGAGGCGAGGAAGCTGCTTGTAATACTGTAATAGAAGTCCTTATTCTGAGGATGAGTGCTGTAATTCTTGTCTTCTCTGCTCCATCAAACTCCCCAGAGCAGGGGCAACCCCTGGGGCAAAACTGCTGGCGGCAGATGTCCAGACGTATGACTCAGTGATGTTTGATGGACCCCAAATCCCAAACAAAATGAATCAGACACATACAAAATAAATACACAAAGCATTGCAATTAGGTGTCAAACGTTCTCAACTTTATTTAAATTTACATGACACCGAAAATGGCACAACCCTCGACTCACGAAGAGTCACCCTCCAGCGCTCAGGAGAGGAAAACCCCCTGTGGAGGAAACCTCTAGAGAACCATGGCTGGAGGGCTGCGCTTCCCTTGCGCTTAGAGAGTTAGTGCCGATATATGACGGAGTTTTAGAATTTGTACATATTTACAGAGAACGACATAACAAATATAGACTATAATTGTGATAAACTGGATGTGGGAGAGATCTGGCTGCGATATCTGTCACCACATTTATTGCTGGAACGAATTTAGTTGATCTGATTTCCCAGGTGGATCTACCACTTCTCCCTTACAGATCCAGCTCCGTCTCTCAAGAAGTTGGGTACTTGGTTAAAGGGGTTGCTCATTATGGATAACCCCTAATAGGATGAGTATCCCCTTCCCCTCCCAATTTATCACCCATTAAAGTCAAGGATCCATCCATGAACTCCCAAAGAAGAGCAGCTCTTTGTACATAGTAACAGAAGGGGATCCTGTTTTGGGGACCCCCCCTCTGTTACCTTCCCATGCCCCCGGGGTGTCTAAGAAGACAACCCCTTTCCCTGCTAGAACCTCCAAATTACACCAACGTTGGCACATTACGTGGGGTGGTCAAGCTCAAGGTCCTCAGGCGCATCATCAGTAATGGCGCTGATCGTGGCAGCGCGGCATTCTTTTATGGAATCTTCTTTATGACACTTGTTTATGCCCTCACAATAGTTGTCATGGTTACTACAAAGGCTATTACTGATGCAGGATCCAAGTATTAACCCTTTCATCATTGGTAATTCACTTTCATTATGGAGGCAACTAACTGCACTTGTTACCAAGCAGAAGTCTTATCATTACGGCTTCCCTTAGGCACCATAAGAAATACAGATTATAGAACATGCGTACAAGTGTTTCAGGAGTGTTTTGCACTTTTTAGATCCACAGATTGGGCTTATAACTAGCACTGTACAAAGCCAAAAATTAAGAGGAAATTACTTGTAAAATAATATTATAGGGAATTGCATTTCAAGCATTTTCCTAATGTGCATTCTACATACTTGCATAGTTGCATAGGTTGAAAAAGTTTGAACTTTAATGTCCTAGGTCTACCTCCAAAGTTATACATTTTCTATTACTAGATTATTTATAACCCACAATGTCATGTTTTGTTAAAAAAGTATCCAGCCCTTCTATAAATGCTGTTATACTATCTGCCATTACTATATCTTGTGGTTGGCATTCCACAGTCTGACTGCTCTATCTGTAAAGAATCCTTTCCTATTAAGTTGCCAGATTCGCCTCACCTCCGCTTGTTATGAATGTTCCTGGTGCTTTGTAAGGTCCTGGAAAGTGATAAGTCATGTGCCAGTACTATGCATTGACCACATATGTATTTATACATATAAATGTCTATTTATGAAGGAGATGATAATTACCCTTCATAGAGGTGTTATGATCATTCATAAATTGCTTTCATAGGTTTGATCTCCAGGATTAGGAGAGATTTGGGGTGTAAACTTAATAAACAATGAGTAAAACATCAAAGCAAACGAAAAAGGGTTTGTGACCCAAACTGGTAGGTGAGACCGGCTAGCCCCATATTATACGAGGTCACAACCAGGTTTCGCCTGAGGAGGGCAGCACTAATGAGTCCTCAGGAGCGCATAACCCTGAAATATGCAGCGATTCTACACTACCCATTATAAAAGGGTAATATGCTACTTACTACCATATTTTAGCTAAGATACAAGGCATACTTGTAAGGAGAGATGAAAAAGGTGATGGGGAACAACATATAAATATACTGAGGAACGCTATACACTAGTGGCCAAAATTGAGTCAACACCCCCAAGATTTACGAATTTTTAGCATTTTGCCAATACAAATACAAATTTCATGAATGTTTTTGATTTCACAGTAAAGTTTTTAAGTAGAAATAAAATCTCATATAGAAACACAATATTAGCAGGAAATTTGTTCATTTGTCAACAAATTGGACACTATTGTCACTCAGATGACTGTGGGAGAAAAGCCATTTATTTGTCCTATTTTCATATCTAACACTAAATGTTATTACTCAGTTGGACAGCCCTTGGCCTTGATGACTGCCTGGCATCTACTTGGCATGCTATCTACCAGTTTGTGTAAATCAGATGGTGTGATGATATGAAGCCATGATTTGATGATGGCTGCAATGAGTTCCTGCTTGTGTGAAGCCCGCTGTTTTGACACCTCTCTTTTGAGGCGAGCCCAGAGATTCTCAATAGGATTGAGATCTGGGCTGTTTCCTGGCCAATTCAATAGCTGGACATTTTTGTCCTTGAACCAAGAGAGACATTTTTTAGCTGTATGGCATGGGGCTCCATCTTGCTGAAAAATAAACGGTGTCCCTTCACTAAATACATCATGTGCCGAAGGAATGAGTTTAGGCTGAAGGACTTCCTTGATGTCCTTTTCAGCATTAACTGTTCCTTCAATTACCTGCAGCCTACCACCTGCATCTCTGGACACGCAGCCCCCTACCATAACACTCAGAGGAGGCTTCATGGTGGGTACTGTACCCTCTGACAACCAGTCCTCTCCAGGTCGTCGTCGAACGTAGCAGACACCGTCGCTGCCAAACATGGGTAGGCGTGTCTCATCGCTCCATATAACATTTCTCCATTGTTCAGTGGTCCATTTACAATGTTCTTTGGCCCACTGCAGACGTTTCTGACGCTGTGAGGCATTCAAAAATGGCTTTTACCTGGTATTCTGGCTCTTAACTCCGCTTTTACCAATCGTCGTCGAATCGTCCGATCGGACACTGTCAAGGGAAGAACATTTCTGCACAAAAAACGTGTCGCTCGGCAGGAAAATCCCCTTGATATTGCGTTTTTTGAGATTTTTTTTTTCCGTTCTTTAGAAACGCTGCAAAAATACTGAAACAATAAACATGAAACTGCTTCAAATCTGCAAGGATTCACTATTCCTGCTTTTCCTGGTACTATCAAACATAGCATTTTTGGGAACTTGGAGCTCTATATTACAAATATGTCCGTCCCTCCAGTTGAAAGAAATTAACATTTTCCTGGAGGGAAGTTTATATTTTACATTATGTCAGTTTTTGTCTATCGATGATAAAGTGCAGTTTGCAGCAATTTTTATTGTGACATATACCCAAATCATTCACGAAAATATTTCACATTCAACGCGCGTCGGACGGGCCTGCGTGCTCTCACATGCCAGGGCTGAGTTTCAGTTCCAGTCCGACCCTGTTAATCATCTATAGTTTCCCTTCAGAGTGGAAAATGCTGAAAAATCGGAAGTTCCTGGGATCCATTTTTGAACAGAATATCAGAACCAAATCAAAACCGATGATTCAGGGAATGGACACAATGTCCCAACTCTAAGGTACAAGTCTATGGCATACAGTCTGTAAAAGACGACAGAGTAGGCTGCTGTTGAGCATCGGCGGCTTCTCTGATGTTCCTCGCTCATCTATGCAGTACATGGTCGGCCATTCAATTGATTGGATGTCTTATAATACCACATTTCCCCTAGGGACACAAAGTATGAAGAGCTCCACTCCTCCTGGTGATAGGTTATACCCAACAGATGGGGCAGCGCCACTCCTCGTGGTGATGGGTTATACCCAACAGATGGGGGAGCGCCACTCCTCGTGCTGATGGGTTACACCCAACAGATGGGGGAGCGCCACTCCTCATGCTGATGGGTTACACCCAACAGATGGGGGAGCGCCACTCCTCGTGCTGATGGGTTACACCCAACAGATGGGGGAGCGCCACTCCTTGAGGTGATAGGTTATACCCAACAGATGGGGGAGCACCACTCCTCGTGGTGATGGGTTATACCCAACAGATGGGGGAAGTTACAGAATGGCTTGTTATGGTGCAAGAACATTGTGGACATTGTTTTTTTGTTTTTTTTTTAACTATTTTGCCTTTATGTGGTTTCCACAGTAATGTAATGTTATGTCTGAGAGCAGGTGGGAGGTCCTTTGGTCAGGGATCCTGTGCATGCCACACCTCCTGCCCAGTCTTGGGAGGGGAAGGACTTCCCCTATATAAACCCGGGGCTGAGGCAGGGTTAGAGAGTTCTGAGAGAAGAAGACAGGGAGCAGAGCTGCTGTATGGGCTCTGCTCCACAGGCAGGCCCTGGCTGGGGCCTGAGCCTGGAGAAAGAAGACAGAACAAGAGTAGAGAAGAGAAGCAGCATAGCAAGAAACATCAGGAGCTCTGTGGGGAGCAGTGTTACAACGAGTCAGGGGCTGGCAGCTGCAGAGCTCGCCCTGACTGAGAAGATTTCTTACCGGACCCGGAGTCCGAGGCTGTGGGGACTAACTCCTACCCAGCAGCAGAAACCGTCCGGCAGAGGATTTCAGGTCCTCTGGCCCAGAAGCCCGAAGGCACGGTCACACGCGTGGGACCAGCACCGCCATCGTGGAGCGGAAGCCATTAGAAGGCCCTGAGTCACCGGCCATACGGGTGAGCACCACACGGTACACTCAGGGACGTGGGCTACTTATACCCGCCTCTAGCAAGGTAGCCAGAAGAGTACAGTTAGTCTGGGAGGCCTACAACTCCGCCTGGCCAGGGGAGATCCCATCTGCTCAAGGACTGACCAGGCCCCAATCGCTAGCCAGTACTCCGGGAGGGTCTATCTTTGTCACCAGTAAAGACCCTGAACTACACAGTACCGTCTCCGAGTGGTTCCTGCTACCCCCATCATCCACGTCGGCTGCCCTGAGGCCATACCCCTCCCGTTGGGGGTTATACCATCCACGCTGCACAATCCTACCACCGGCCTCAGCGGTCTGCCCTGCAGCAGCAGCTCCCTGGCTGCACTCAACGGGTGGCGTAGTCATCTAACATCTACTGCTATAACATCGCCACTTAGTCTGACTCCCTGGGCACGGACCGGGTCACCGCCACGAGACTACAACCCTCAACAGATCCGGCTCCGGGTAAGCCCCCGTGTGCGAGACGCTACGCGACACAGCAGGCCCAGGGGCGCGTCACTAACTCCAAGCAAGTCCCTCATCTCAGAAGTTGAAAGGTTTGGGTTACTTTGAGGTTTAATGCATGCATTTACTTTTTTTAGAATCCCATCTTACAAAAGATATAGGATATCCAACTTCTTGGACTCCAAGAATAAGGGGGCTGCAGCCTGGAAGTAACCCCGCTGCCCTTTTTAAAGAATATGCTGGAGTGGGGCAGCTACCCGGATATTCACTGTGCAGGAGAACTGCAGCTAAGCCCATTCACTTTTCTGGATCTATGCTGTCGTTCCGCTGCACAGTGGAGGCCATGATGCCAATGTGCAGGGAATGACTGTGAAAGGGGCTGTTCCTCATTACAAGCATCAGTGCCACTTTATTATATTAGAGATTGACCCCAACAGATCATAAATTGATGGTGTACTCTTTAATATACTGCTTCCTTCCTTTTTTTATCAGTTCACCCGTGAAACCAGATTACATGATTGTGGCGGAACCTCCTGTAGGACACCCAAGTTTTCTGGTGGCTGAAATCTCTTTACCTAAAGTGGTGAGACCCTCAGATGTGGTTTAGGATTGTGATCTTTTTGCATTTCATGTGATTTCCAATAGTCTTCCCTTATTAAAAGTCTGTGCCAACCTCGTGCTACCAGTCCTCCTCTGCCAACTTTTATCATCACAGCTTTGATGTGTCCACAGTAGCCAATTGCTGGCAGTTGTGACACATTTGCTGGATGATGATGATATAATTTTTTTTTCATACCATGGTGGGTTGTTTGCAAGCTATTGGAATGGGAAAGAATGACTCTGTCACCAGAGAACGACTGTTCAAACCAAGCACAGACGCCCGGTGCTTCACAGCGGGACCAGTCATTTATATAAACCTTCCCCCCTGCTTGTTTCCCCTCCATCTCCACCATCACCTCTTCTTTGACAGTTCTGGCTTCATAGATCCAGAGAGGAGATAGAGGGAAAACAAGCTGGTGGGAAGATGTATATATTATACTAGATGGTGGCCCGATTCTAATGCATCGGGTATTCTAGAATAGGTATGCGGCCGACCGGGCGCAATGAGCAGAGCTGTGTTTAAATTTTGCGCCAAAATCGCTGATTGGTCACGGTTGCCGGCCTCGACCAATCAGCAAAGCGGTGTTAAAATTTGGCGCCTAAATCGCAGATTGGTCACGGCCGGCGGTCACGACTAATCAGCAGAGCGGGGTTTAAATTTGGCGCCAATAATGCTGATTGGTCGCGGCCAGCGAACGTGACCAATCAGCAGAGCGGTATTTAAATTTGGCACCAATAATGGTGATTGGTCGCTGCCGTGACCAATCAGTAGAGCTGTGTTTAAATTTGGCACTAATAATGCTGATTATTCACGACCGGTAACCGCGACCAATCAGCAGAGCGGTGTTTAAATTTGGCGCCAATTTCTCTGCTTGGTCGCGGCTGGCCACTGCAACCAATCAGCGAAACGGTGTTTAAATTTGGCGCCAATATGGCTGATTGGTCACGGCCGGTGGTTGCGACTAATTAGCAGAGCGAGATTTAAATTTGGCGCCAATACTGCTGATTGGTCGCGGCCGGCGACCGCGACTAATCAGCAGAGCGGTGTTTAAATTTGGCGCCAATATTGCTGATTGGTCGCGGCCGTCGACCGCTACCAATCAGCAGAGCGGGGTTTACATTTGGCGCCAAAATTGCTGATTGGCGCGTCCACCAGGTGCGAACAATTAGCAGAGCGGGGTTTAAATGTGGAACCAAGATCGGTGATTGGTCGCGGCCGATATTTAAAATTGGCGCCCAAATTGGTGATTGGTCGCGGGCAGCGCCCGCGACCAATCAGCGATTTTTAACACAAATGGACCTTTGTAACACCATGCGGATACTGTGGGGACATCAGCGGCTAGGGTGTGAAGGGAGACCGGGGAGCGGCGCTGCGGGTCAGGATACTTCTGTTCCGAGCGCCCGCTCATGTCCCGGGTTCTCCGAGCGGAAGTACCCGCACAGGCAGCGCCGCTGACATCCATGCGGCTAGGGTGTGAAGGGAGGACCGTGGAGCGGCGCTGACATCCAATTGGTCGCGGCCGCTATTTAAATCTGCCGCACAAATCGGTGATTGGTCGCTGTCTTGGCCCGCGACCAATCACTGATCTTGGCGCCAAAGTTAAACACTATTGTGCTGATTGGTCGTGGACGCTGCCCGCGACCAATCACCGATTTGGGCGCCAAATTTAAATATCGGCCGCGACCAATCACCGATCTTGGCTCCAGATTTAAACACCGCTGTGCTGATTGATCGCGGCCGATATTTAAATTTGGCGCCCAAATCGGTGATTGGTCGCGGTCAGCGCCCGCGTCCAATCAGCACAGCGGTGCTTAAGTTTTGCGCTAAGATCAGTGATTGGTCGGGTCCGAAGACCGCGACCAATCAACGAATCGTCTTGGTGAGGACCGGGGAGCTGCGCTGCCTGTGCGGCTACTTACGTTGCGAGACCCCGGGACATAGCGGGCGCTCGCAGCAGAAGTATCCCGACCCCCAGCGCCGCTCCCCGGTCCTCCCTTCCGCATGGAGGTCAGCGGCGCCGGCGGTCCTTCCGCTGCTACCGGCCGGGAGATAAGCGCCTCGCGCCGCTCATCTCCCTGCTGCATCTCCGTCCCGCAGATGGGTCCAGCGGTAGGGTTCTTTCTGCTGTTGCCGGCCGGGAGATGAGCGCCTCGCGGCGCTCATCTCCCGGCTGCATCGCCGCTCCGCTCCGTCCCGCAGATGAGCCGCTAACGGCCGCCATCTTTTTTCAGAAATCCCGCGGCGCTGATTGGCCGCTGCCGGACCAATGAGCGACGCGGGATTTCCTGGACAGACAGACAGACAGACGGGATAAGACGATTATATAGTAGATTATTTAATTATATAGTGCCATTGATTCCATGGCGCTGGTGCATATAAATGATGTTATAATGATGATATAAATGATGAAAGAGGCTTGTTGCGATAGTGTAGAACACGCCGCTCTTTATTTTTTCTATATTAATGCGACATTTGGAGGAATCGCACAGAAAATGCTTTAAATGTATTTATTTTTTAATTTGATTTTTCTCATGTCCATGATTCACATTGCGTTAAATGAGGCATAATGAAGATTAAGAATGTTTCAGCTGTATCCTTCATCAGACAGGATAATGTAGCTTAAGGGGACCCACTTGGTTAAATATAGGGGTCAGTTCTGGTCTTCCCAAAAAGCAGATTAAGTAGTCACCACACGGGAATCTGGTGATTACTGGGTTTGCTTTTGGGGACCCCAGATTTCTTCATATAACCGACTGGGCCTTCTGCCTAATGAAGGCTACATTATCTGAAATTCTGGTACCATTCATTATGCCTCACTTAAAGGGGTTGTCTGGCACTTTAATATTGATGATCTATCCTAAGGATATTCCATTAGTATTAAAGTGGTGGACAACCCCTTTTAATGCCGTGTGAATCATAAAAAATATTTGAAGCATTTTCTGTGAGCAGTTACTCCAAGTGTCAGATTTAATGTATGAGACGTCTGGAGCTACACAGTAACTTCTAGTTGGCCACATATCAAGATAAAAGTTTAGATTTTTGTGCACTTGTTGGTTACAACTTTCTTTCCCGTACAGAAGCATTCAGCGACATAAGCGTTGTTACCACGCTGGTCTTCTCTTTACAGTCTTCTGCTAGATCTCGTGTTGGACTTGGGTGAAGACAGAATAGTCTTAGTCGGACGTCCCGATTTGTATCATCTAGACGTCTTCATTCCTTACAATATCATCCAAGAACAAAGTGGAGCTCAGTTCAACAAGGACAGTAAGGTGAGACAATAAAGCAAAGTTGGACATGTCTTATAGCCCATTCTGAAATCTCCTTCTTAAAGAGGTTCTCTGAGAAAATGTATAAAATAAAATTTTAAAAAATGTATACATTTATTTAGCAAAAATAAATTGTTTTAATTAGGGGATAATTCTATGTGAATACTTTTATGCCCAAGAATGGCAAAAGTATTCTCGGAGTGATACCTTTACTGGCTAACCAGAAAAAAAATATATATATGCAAGCTTTCAGAGCACAGAGGCTCCTTCTTCAGGCAATATTACAAATGAATTCATAACATTTGTAATCCTGCCTGAAGAAGGAGCCTGTGTGCTCTGTAAGGAGATTTTTGTGTACTCATCGTCAAATCTCTTTCTCTTAGCCTCTAATTGGGGGACACAGGACCTTGGGTGTTATGCTGCTGTCCACTAGGAGGCGACACTAGGCTTAATCTGAAAAAGATTAACGGTGGCTCCTCCTCTGCAGTATACACCCCCTGACGGCATCAGCCATGTTCAGTTTTGTGCAAAAGCAGTAGGAGGAACGTAACATGAATAACATAATTATGCCTATAAGAAGGCTACCGCCCAGTGGAGAATGTGTGTCACTTCTCGCATCGTCTGGGCACTGCGGGTCCCCCCTTGGTGATTTACGTATGCCACAGCCGTGGCATTGTCTGACTGTACTCTGATGTGAGTGGCTGCCAGTAAATGATGGAAGGCTCTCAACGCCAGGAGAATGGCACGAATATCCAAGATGTTGATGGGCATGGTCGCTTCTGTTGGGGACCACTTGCCCTGTGCTCTGTGGTGCAGGTGTACCGCATCCCAACCCATCAGGCTCGCATTGGTGGTCAGAACCTTCCATTGACTCGTGAGAAAGGATTTCCCCTTTGTTAGCGAGGTTGGTTTGAGCCACCAGTGCAGGGATCTCTTGGTTGATGACGTCAACTGAAACTCCCTGTCGAGGGAAAAAGGATTCCTGTCCCATGACTTGAGGATGGCTAGTTGGAGAGTCCTGAGGTGAAGCTGGGCAAATGGGACCGCTTCTATTGCCGCCACCATCCTACCAAGGACTCTCATGGCAAACCGGAGAGACTGAGGGGGTTTGCGAAGTAGGATGCGGACCCCTATTCGGAGAGGCAGTGCTTTGTCCTTGGGGAGGAGTACTAGACCCTTGAGGGTGTTGGATAACATTCCCAAAAAGGTCAGAGATTGACTCGGGGTTGGTGATGACTTTTTCAAGTTGAGCCGGTGCAATTGGTATATGGAGGCATGCGTCTTGAAAGTCTATGGAGGCGAGAAATTCTCCCGTCTCCATGGACGCAATGATGGACCGAAGGGACTCCATGCGAAAGTGACGTACCCGTACTTATTTGTTGAGCTGTTTTAGATCCAATATGGGCCGTACGCTGCCTCCTTTTTTGGGGACTACGAATAGATTTGAGCAGAACCCTTGGAAGCGCTTGGCCGTAGGGACCGTTACTAAGACACCTGCTTGGAGAAGTAATGAAACCGCGTGGTGGAAGGCACGAGCCTTGGCTGGCGGTTTTGGGGGAACAGACAGGAAGAATCTGTTTGGCGGGTTGGAAGTGAACTCTATCTTGTATCCTGAAGACACTAGTTCCCTGATCCACCTGTCTTCTGTAATAGGCAGCCAGAGCTGGTGAAAGAGCAAAAGACGGCCGCCTACAGGTGGGGTGTCTTCCAGAGTTCGTGAGTCATGATGAGGAGGAAGTGCAAGACTTTCCTCCCTTAAATTTTGACTGGCCTGCCTTTGTTTGCCAGGTTTTGTCCGACTTTTGCGTCGACCTCGAGTTGTCCCAGCGTGGAGCGCGGCTGTTATTCTTTGCTGGTCGTGAGACGGATCAGCCGGAAGAGTTCCGAAAGGATCGGTAACGTGCCTGATTGCGCTTTTTGTAAGTGTGTTTGGGCTTCAGTTGGGGGAGAGAGATACTTTTACCCCCGGTGGCGTTGGATATCATTGTGTCCAACTGTTCACCGAAAAGCCGACCACTGAGGTACGGGAGGTGAGTGAGGGACTTCTTTGAAGCTGCATCTGCTTTCCATTCCTGCAGCCAGAGGATACACCGAATTGTGATGAAGCTATCCCGGCTGCACCCATTGCAGAATCCAGAGCTGCATGGAGCTTGTAATCTACCACGACTGCTATTTGGGCCGCTTGGTCCGACAGTTCAGGGGTAGGTATTTTGTAGGCCAGTTTGTAAATTTTGGGCCCAGGCCAGGATTGCCTTGGCAGCCCAAAAAAACTGAGGCGAACGTGAGAGCCAGGGAGGCCCCTGCGGCCTCGAAAATTGAACGGGCCATGCGTTCCACCTGCCGGTCTGCTGTGTCCCTGAGGGTTGAGCTATCTGGCAGAGAAAGTGCTGCTAGTCTGGAGACTGGAGGATCCACTTCAGGTGGATCTGTCCACTTTTTGGTGACCTCCTGTGGAAAGGGGTACCGCGCCTCCAGATATTTGCGATTAGTAAACTTTTTCTCAGGTTGTGAGAACTGCTTTTTAAGGATCGCCTTAAACTCTGGGTGGTCAAAGAACACCTTAGGCGGTTTCAGGACTCCTTCAAAGGAAATTTTATGTCCTGGTGTCTCCAGGGGTGGATCGGAGATGTCCAGCACCCAATGGATAGATGAGATTAAATCATCAACTAGCACTGTATTGCCCGGGCGAATAGGGATCAGGGACCCTTCGGTTTCCTTGTCTGAGTCTGAATCACAGATGTCTTCCGAATCCTGTATCTCGCTAAGGCGACTCCTGCTGGGAGAACCGGAGCGGAGACCTTCTCTGGTCGGGGATGGCTGTGGGGATCTGCGTTGTCTGTCCCTGTCAGGGGACGGTCTAGATGAGCTGTGAGTACGGTGTCTCACACTGGAAGGGGATGACCGTGTGGTATGGGATGATGCAGATGGGGCCAGCGATGCAGAGTGGCTTTGCAGAGGGGGCCAGCAATGCAGAGAAAGTTATAGACTTCACAGCCGAGTCGAGACTGTAGCTGTAATTTTATCCCACCTTAGTGTGCTGTAGTACAGCGCCGGTAAAATCCAAGATCCTGTGCTCCCCAGAGACCAGCTGGCGACCGGTATGTGAAGCGTTAACTTCCTTCCGTTCTCCCTCTGCTGGTTAATGGCCGCCGGAGTGTGGAGAAGAAAGGGGGCGGAGCGCTGGAAAGGCGGCCGTATTGCTAGAAAGCGCGCCCTTTCAGTTCGTCTCCGCCCCCTGTATGACACTGTGTAGTGTCATATTGGTCATCCGGGGGGCGGGGCGCGGAGAGTGGGCGGCGGCTTCAGCTAGGCGGTGTAAATTTAGAATGTATGCCCAAAAGGGCTGCAGGCCGGCGCGGTAGTCCGAGGGGGTACCGGATCTGAATCGGACCCCCCCCCCCGGTTTTTAATGGCAGGAAAGGCGGTGGGATACTATATTAAAAGGGAGCCCTTAAAGGGTTCCTCTGAGGCACTGTAGCGCTGGTGCCGGCAGAGAGACAGAGCTAAAGCCAGCCTGTGTCTCTGTGTGCCCTTCTGCCAGTACTGTCCCCCGGTCCATCAGGAGTCTGCAGCGGAGCTGCGATTCCTGAACGTTGGTGCAGAGCGACAGCTACTGGGAGCTATATATTGCTGTCTGCACAAATCCTACCTGCGGTGTCTAAACCTAATGCCCCCATGAGGGGGATTGGGGAGTGTCAGGCAAAATGTATTTTTGTCCTAGTTTTAAAAATGAGAGATGTCTTAAATCTCCATCCCCTGCTCATTTAGAATGGTCCTACATAGAATTCACTCTTGCTTTCCCCAAACAAGGAATTTTTATTACCGCCATAAAACCTCAGCCAGAGCAAGCATACTGGTGTAAACTGGAAATTCCCTCCAAAATCCTATTGTCTAACTGTACAAACTTTTAATGTCGAGTTTAATAATGCACATGACTGTCACAAACACAGGGACCACATTTTTGGGATGTTCACCTTTTTCCAATTATGCCGGTATATCTTACATAACTGGGAAACCACCAGAAACCCAGGAAATGGGTTCTGATATTTGATATCCATCTTCATGAATATTGGTGACGGCAAACATGATGTATCCATCTTGGATGTGAGACCCCCCCATACCAAGATATGAAATCTGAAGGCTTTTTATGTCTTAGGCAGCTGGGTGGGTTCACAAAACCGTGTGAGGTAAACAACATGGGTGTCTCCTAGTGTTTTGGCCCCTTACTAAAAACCAGAACGGACATTTTACTTCATTCTTAACCAGGGACGTCAGACGCAAGCACTCTTCGCTGCATGGAGGAATCACACCTAGTTTCCGGGGAGCCGTGCACCCCACACAATCTGAGACCATCACCTCGTGGCGCAGGTTTTGCTATTATTTACCCCTTGTATTTTAATAACTGTTTTATGCATATATGTAAATTGTCTCTTTTATAAAATCTTGTATATCTTTTGTAAACACTGCCCACTTTCGGGAGTATTTCATTATTATTTACCAGCTTCGTTCTTCTTGTCCTATGTCGAGCAAACACGTTCCTCACCCGCTAATTCACGTTACCTAACAGGTACCCGATCAACCTGTTAAGCGATCGGTGGTGGCAGTATACCGGTATTTGTGATATTGTGGTTTGAGGGTGGCTGGACGGAGGTATATATACGTTCCTGGAAGGAACTGGTGGTATATATACGTCCTGTCACATCACGTGCCACAATAGTCGACATAAATTAGAGCAGCTGCGCCCGTGCTTATCCTCGGTCAATACCGTGGTTGACCAGCAGGATAAGGGGGCGCCAGAGGGCTGCAAGGTCTGACCAAGTGTTTTTCGTGACAGGGAGGGTGCTGCCTTCACAGTCAGGAGGCTGTAATCCTCCCTCGACCTCAACCCAAGACCAAAAGGAATTGGGGAAGGAGGGGGGGTCTCAACTTCGAACCAACACCCGAGGGGCTGGGGAAGGAGCGACATGGTAAGGAGACGTCTCGACTTCAACTGTGCACCCCTAGAAGGGGGCAGAGGAGGAGCCATGCCGGGGGTCTCTCCAGAGACCCACTTATCTTCATTTGTAACTCCATGGAAAAAGAAAAAATCAGAAAAAAATGGAGTAAAAATCTTTAGGTGTGCCTTCTTGCGACACTAAGCAAAAAACTGAACATGGCTGACGCCGTCAGGGGGTGTTTACTGCCGAGGAGGAGCCACCGTTAATCTTTTTCAGATTAAGCCTAGTGTCGCCTCCTAGTGGACAGCAGCATAACACCCAAGGTCCTGTGTCCCCCAATGAGGCGACAGAGTAATATATTTTTTTCTGGTTAGCCAATAAAGGTATCACTCCGAGAATACTTTTGCCATTTTTGGGCATAAATGTATTTACATCAAATTTTCTGGCTAGCACGGTACCACAATATAAATTTGTACTGTACATCGCAATTACAGGATAATAATTGCTTATGGACATAATGGCCAACGATGTCAGCAGCCATCCATCCTAGATGGGTGAAGGTAAACTGTTTGAGACGGACATCTCTGACCTACCTGTCGGAATCAAGAATTTGCATCTATGTCATCGATTGACTGACTGATCACGTCCATGAGTCAACATGCTGTAAACCTGTCATGATGAGTGAGCAGATAGATAAGTTCCTGTCAGGGTGAGGGGCAGCATCCTATCACAACATATAGTTGCCCAGAGACATCTGAATGCATCGGCTTTCCTTTATGCCATTCATCAAACATGTCGTATATTTTGTGTATAGCGAGTCACAAGCCTCGCACTGCTCTGCGTCTTATCATTGGTTCTATGAGCTGCAGTAAAACGTGACGTATATTCCAGGTGCTGACGATCACAATGCCGGTCCAGCCAGCATAGCGGTGGGCTCAGAAGATCAGCTTTGGAAAACGTTCCTCTTATATAGATCCTGTGGATCCTACTTACATTCGCTGCTGTTTACATTGTATGCTTACAATTCTATTTAGACTTCAATATGACTCCAGAATAAATTTTTGTCTTTCTTATACTTGCCGTATATTTTTCCCAAGGAGGGAGTTTAGGTATTGTGCTTTTTTCTTTTTTTTTTTTTATTTCTACTGTAATATTTCATAATATCTGTGAATAAGTCTTGAAAATAATTTGCATTGAAAAGGTTGAGATCCTCTGAATCTACATGGATTTTTAGGAATTAAAAATCTACAGCAGTAAATCTGCAGCAGAATTTAAATTTTGCACCATGTCTGGATTTAGTAGCAGCTGCCCCTTTAAATGGAATATGTCAGCAGGTTTTTGCTACCCCATTTGAGAGCAGCATAATCCGAGGCCCTGATTCCAACGATGTATCACTTACTGGGCTGCTTGGTGTTATTTTGATAAAATTACAGTTTTTTTTTCTCATGCAGATCTCTGAATGCTGAGCTCTGTATAATAACCCCACCCACACCACTGATTGGCAGTTTATATACAGTGTACACAGAAAGCTGCCAATCAGTGGTGGGGGGCGTGGTTGGACTACGTGGCAGCAGGTTTACTAGTCCTCTAGTGATAATCTTCTGCTGATAAAAGTGTGATTTTTATCAAAACTACAACAAGCAGCCCTGTAAGTGAGACGTCCCTAGAATCAGGGTCTTTGTCTCTACATCATGCTGCTCTCAACAACAACCAATATATAGTACATCCGACAAGGGGTCAATGTGTTAAAAAAGACCTTTATTATAACAATTTGGGTACATGGCGGCAAAAGAAAAGAGCACACACACATATATATAGTAATACCATATAATAGTGAGGAGGTATAATGTAAATATTTGAATTGCAGAGACATCAGGGCTGGATAGTAGTAGCTCCAATTGTGCTAATGCATACTGATAGTATATCCTAGGTCACATAGTAAAAGGATATAATCCTAAATAATAAAAGCCAATATAGGCATTCCCAAGATAATGACCTTTTGGTATATACATATATCAAGGGTTGTATTATATCCAAGTAGGTTAATTCCCAAGTAACAATAATGTTGCATTGGATTCATTCATACCTGGTATATATTGTCTGCACGTCTTGCAATAGCTCTGGGCTCGGTGGTCCTACTCCTAGTGTGGCGCTCACCCCATCATGCTGCTCTCAGAATAGCCAAGAAAAACCTGCTGACAGATTCCCTTTACAAATAGCTGAAATGGCTCCTAGATACCAGAGAAGGAAAACTTTATTAAAACGGTTTTGTTTCCTAAATAGAAAAGCAAATTAAACACCACTGGATAATGTGGTGTGTGAAACCGTCCATTGGATTGCTGTTTCGGGTGGGCTCAGGAGCAGAGCCCCCATCCTACACAGCCGACATCTTGCTGTAACAGCAGCGGCCAGAGCGGAGCGTGAATCACTGCTGTTTAACCATTTATATGCCGTCAATCACTGATGACAAGTTAAATAGCGCAATCGCCGGTACGCTATGCAATGTTACTAGAATTTTTTTTTTTACTTTTCCATCTCCTTGAATTACTTGTTGTGGTTTGCGGATCCATTGACTGGCCAAGTGGAAGGGCTGCAGCCGATCATTCATGTACGTAGCAGATACACATTTCCATGTGTAAATAGGCCCTTATAGAAATCAATCAATAGAACGTATACCTGGATATCTAGGTTTATTCTTTGCATACATTTAAAGAGGTATAAGTCATGGCATATTACTAGGATGTCATTCTTGGGGGTCTGACAGCCTAATTTAGAAAGAAGTGGATGCATTATTTTCCCCTCATCCATTACAACACACCTTGAGAGAGGGATCCGCCCCACCAAGGACAGGAAACCGTCTGAAATAAAAGGGCGGTACCTCTCCCTTGCTTCAGTTGGTTTCCTGTCCTTGATGGGAACCTGTCTGAAGAAGGGTGTCTTCTTACCTGGGCCCGTTCCGGTGTGGAAGTGCGGGCACCTGCCTGTGCACCGGGTTCCGGGTCCCAGAAGCGCCGTCCGCGGTTCCCTGGAGCCGTGTTCGAGCAGGCGCATGCGGTTATGAGGGCTCCGGCTCCCCGCAGACCGCTGCGCTGTCCTCTCCCTGCCGCAGGCTCCTGGGTGGTCGCACGCTGGGAGCAGTGTCTTCCGGATATGACGCGCCTGACGTCACGGCGCGGTGCACGCTTGGAGAGGCGTGCCCGATGACGTCGGGGGCTGCACCCGGAACCAAGATGGCGGCGCCCTGTAAACGCTTGCCGGCCGTTTTTTTTCAAAGATCGGCCGGTGGGTGTCAGGAGGGGGGAGGACACATGGACCGGAGGAGGTCCGGATGTGCCCTATTTAAGGTGGGGGCCTCCTGACAAGCGCTGCTTATACTCAAGCTCGGGTGTAGCAGCTATGGCAGACCAGGACAGCTAGGTGCAGCAGCAGCTGACCCCTCCACCGCATCAACGCCAGCGGAAGAAGCAGTCGGACACCTCGCACACGGACGGCCGCTCCAGCAACCGCAGCGGCAGCAGGAGGAGTAAGGTGTCGGACGCTTCAGGGCCATCCAGAAGGGATTCATCTTATGTCCCGCCACAGCCTCAAAATCCGGTACCCTTTTGTGACTTCAGGGGTGAGTGATCTTCGTGAATGTCACTTAATAGTAATGGAAAGTTATTATGTCCTTCATTCCTTAGGAAGAAGAGTAGCGGCAAAAAGAACCCACTGGGTTTGTTCCTTATGCCAGGCCCCCCTTTCCATAGATTGGCAGAAACAGCTTTGTGCAAGCTGTATTAACCAAACGATAGCGGAGAGCACCCCGGATTTCGCTTCTAATTTGAGGTCCGAAATCCGTTCAGAGGTGCAGGATTCCCTGTAAGGCTTACTAAAGTGGAAAAAGAGATCCCATAAAGATATCTCCTCTGACTATGATTTATCCTCCCAGTCAGAGGATCTTTGCCTCGGCATCCTCCTCTTCATCAGACAGTGGTAGGCCCTGTTTCCCTATTGAGGATACTGACAAGTTGGTCAGAGCGGTCAGATCTACCATGGGGTTGAGGGAGGAGAAGGCAGCCAGGTCCCTGGAAGATATGTTCGCAGGCCTGGAGGAAAAAAAGACGCTCCTTTCCAGTGAATCCCCAAATTCAGACCCTTATAGACCTGGAATGGAGGAAGCCGGAGAAATCAGGAGTATTGTCCTCATCCTCTAAAAGGAGGTACCCCTTCGAGGATAATGTCTCTGAGTCCTGGGACAAAATTCCTAAAGTTGGCGGGTCTGTCGCCCGATTATCTTAAAGATCGTCCCTACCCCTGGAAGATTCGGGCAGTCTAAAGGATGCTCTGGATAAGAAGGCAGATTCCTTCCTGCGTCACACCTGTGAAGCAGCAGCAGGGGGCCTGAAGCCAGCGGTAGCAGGCACTTGTGTCGCTAGGTCACTTATGGTGTGGCTTCAGCAATTAGGAGACCAGCTAAAGGATAAAAAGATGTCCAGAGATAAAATCCTCTCCAATCTGCCTTTGCTACAAGCAGCATCTGCTTTTTTGGCCGACTCCTCAGTGGATTCAGTTAAACTCGCTGCCAGGTCTGCAAATTTGTCTAATGCTGCCAGACGAGCCCTGTGGCTCTAGGGTTGCCCGGGAGATCTACAATCTAAGCATAAGCTTTGTTCTCTTCCTTGTGATGGTAAACTTTTGTTTGGCCAAAAACTGGACGAGTTTTTGGAGAAGGCTGGCGACAGAAAGAGAGGTTTCCCAGGGTTCACGGGGGAAACAAAAAGGTCCTATTTTCGGAAGAAGAGATTTAACCAGGGTCGCCCTCCGGGATAAAGGAAAAGATGGGAGCCCAGATCTAAAAAGGACTCTGGTTACATGCTTGGAGGACCATCCTCCAGTTCCAAAAAATCTCCCCAATGACGCGAGGCTAGAGGTCGGGGGAAGGCTTTCCCATTTTATCCCAGCTTGGGAAGCCATCACTTCAAATCCCTGGGTGTTGGATATCATAAAGAACGGCCTAAAGATACGCTTCTGTCAGGTCCCTCACCGAACCTTCATGATCACCTCCAGGAGGAAGTCCAGGGAGGAGCAGATGGCTCTAGAATCAGAGGTATTAGACTTAGTCAACAAGCAGGTCCTTCACGAAGTTCCAGTTTCACAATGGGGAGGGGATTTTATTCCCCCCTGTTTGTGATAAAAAAACCAAATGGGTCCTTAAGGACCATTGTCAACCTCAAAAGTCTAAATCAGCTGATAATCAACCAGACTTTCAATATGGAATCAGTGAACTCTGCAGTGAAACTCTTACACCACAATTGTTTCATGGCAGTCATCTACCTAAAAGATGCCTACTATCACGTCCCAATCCATCCAGACTACCGGAAGTACCTAAGGGTAGCCCTGTTCATCCAAGGTCAATTGAGACATTTCCAATTCACTGCCCTACCTTTTGGACTCTCGATAGCACCGAGAGTATTTACAAAGGTTATAGCGGAGGTGACAGCTTTTCTCCGAATCAAGAACGTGGTGATTGTTCCCTATCTGGACGACTTTCTGATAATAGGGAAATCGGAGGACCACTGTTCCTCTCAACTTTTAGAGGTCCAGACAGCTTTATATCACCTGGGGTGATTAATAAATATTCAAAAATCAAAGCTATCCCCCTCAAGGACTCAGATCTTTCTGGATTTGACCCTAGATTCCCAACGCCAATCCTGTTTCCTCCCGGAAGACAAGGTTTGCAAAATAATCAGCCTGGTCTCAAGGGCAATAAGGTCTCCCGTGATGTCCTTGAGAGAAGCAATGTCCCTACTAGGCTCCATGACTTCCTGTCTCCCGGCAGTCAAATGGGCCCAGAGTCATATGAGGCTTCTTCAGTGGGAGGTCCTGTCGGCTCAGAAATCCTTCAACGGACATATAGGAAAAAAAACTCTCCGTCTTTGGAGACAGTAAACTCCCTCTCCTGGTGGACAAACAGGGAGAATCTGACCGCAGGCTTACAATGGTCCAAACCAGTCGACCACACAATTACAACAGATGCAAGTGGCTCCTGCTGGGGGTGTCATCTGGCAGAGTTCTCAGTTCAGGGGCTCTTACTACGTCACGAAAAAGAAGCGTCATCAAACCTAAAAGAGCTTTTGGCCGTGGAGAAATCCTTGATAAGCTTCCTTCCCCACATACAGGGTCGCCATGTCCAGATCAGGTCCGACAATCGGACGACAGTGGCATATATAAATCACCAGGGAGGAACAAGATTTCACTCCCTTATGGTAGTGGCAAACAGGATCCTGCATCTAGCAGAACAACATCTCCCATCCCTCAGTGCTCTTTTCATCCGGGGGTATAAAATTCAAGAGCAGATTTCCTCAGTCGCCACACTTTAAGACAAGGAGAGTGGCCTCTAAACCCGATAGTCTTCCAAAAGATTATCCAGATATGGGGGTCACCGGACATATATTTGTTCGCGAACAGGAAGGTGGAGAGATTCTGTTCACTAAATCCAACAGAGAATCCCTATGCTGTAGACGCTCTCCACATTCCCTGGAAGTTCAGGAAGGCCTACGCCTTTCCACCGATAGTGATGATCCCGGCAGTTGTGAGGAAAATTCGGGAGGAGGGGGCGAGGATAATCAGATCCCTGGGTCCTGCCTGACAGGCCGGACCTTCTCATCCAGGGGCCAATATTCCATGCACAAGCCAAAGGTTTCCATCTGGCGGCTTGGAATTTGAGAGGTTGTTACTGAGCAATAGGGGGTTTTCACCAGGCCTAGTTTCTACCCTGTTGGGTAGTTGAAAGCCCATAACAACTAAAATTTATTCCAGAATCTGTTGAAAATTCCTGGATTTTATAGACTCCCCATTGTCGGATAAACCTCCAGTTAGAGAAGTCCTAGAGTTTTTACAAAAGGGACGTGACCTAGGGTTGGCTACGGGAACACTTAAAGTTCAGGTGTCCGCCCTAGGGGCGATCTATAATTGTAACCTGGCAGGGAACAGATGGGTCTCTAGATTCATTAAATCCTGTTCCAGAGCTAAGCCAGTTCGGGCTCTTCCTCCCTGGGACCTGAATTTGGTTTTAAATGCACTCTCTGGCGACCCATTTGAACCCCTGCAGGTTATCTCTCCAAAGATCCTCACCCTCAAAACCATCCTCTTTGTGGCCCTAACGTCGGCCCGTAGGGTGAGTGACCTGCAGGCCCTTTCTGTTGATCCCCCATACACCCAAATTCATGATGACCGGGTCGTCCTGCGTACAGATCCATCGTACCTTCCAAAAGTTGTATCCAGATTCCACTGTAATTGTACTTCCCTCTTTCTGCAGTAACCCTAAAAACCCTGGGGAGGTTAGGTTCCAAAATCTAGATGTTAGAAGGGCATTACTACAGTACATAGACATGACTAGTCAGTGGAGGAAGGACAAGTCCTTGTTTCTGGCCTTTCAGGGGAGTAGGAAAGGTCACGGGGTATCAAAGGGAACTATTGCTAGGTGGCTTAGGGAGGCCATTTGTCTAGCTTATACATCTACAGGTGTTCCGGCACCGGACGGTATTAAAGCTCATTCCACCGGAGCTGTTGCAACCTCCTGGGCAGAGAGAGCAGATGTCTCGATTGACCAGATATGTAAAGCTGCTACTTGGTCTGCACCATCCACCTTCTATAAGCACTATCAGTTGGATCTATCCTCCTCTGACCTTACCTTTGGGAGAAGGGTACTTCAGGCGGTGGTCCCTCCCTAGGGTGCTCATATTTTCCAAAATTCTCTCAAGGTGTACTGGCATGGGTGAGGGGAAAACACCAAGGTTACTTACCGGTAGCCAATCTTTCCTGAACCCATGACAGCACCCGTAGTCATCCCCCCCCCCCCTGTCTTTCTCACGCCCTGGTGAAGCACTTTACATTTTGGGTGATATATATATATAGTAGGTGTTGGTTATGTGTCTAACCTTTTCTGGAGGTCCTCTCAATGCTCTGTAATCCAACTGAAGCGAGGGAGAGGTACCGCCCTTTTATTTCAGACGGTTTCCTGTCCTTGGTGGGGCGGATCCCTCTCTCAAGGTGTGTTGTCATGGGTTCAGGAAAAACCGGCTACCGGTAAGTAACCTTGGTGTTTTTTTTCACGCTCCCAATTTAACAATTTGAGTACAGTTGGATCTATTGGGTTTTTTTGCACTATGGGTGGGTGGTTGGGAGCACAGCTGTGCAGGAAAAAAAAAAGCTTATAGGTTCTCAATTCGTTCATTCTTGGGATCGGTGGCGGAACCAGAGGTCGGACCATCACCAATCAAGATATTATATCCCTTCACACTCATCATTGCTCCCAATTAACAATTTGAGTACGTGCATATTTTTTTAGGGTATTTTTGTGCAATGGGTGGGAGCACAACTGTGCAGGAAAAAAAAGCTGATAGGTTCCCCATTCCTTCATTCTCAGAATCAGTGGATGGAACATCGCCAATCACAATATTATATCCTTCTCACTAATCGTTGCTCCCAATTATCAATTTGATTACGGTTATACCTATTGTTTTTTTAGGGTTTTTTTTTTTGCACTGTGGGTGGGTGGTTGGGAGCACAGCTGTGCAGAAAAAAAAAAGCTGATAGGTTCCCCATGCCTTCATTCTCAGGATCAGTGGTGGAACCAGAGTGTGGATCATCTCCAATCAAAATATTATATCCTTCACACTCATCGTTGCTCCCAGTTAACAATTTGAGTACGGTTGAACCCATTGTGGTTTTTTAGGGTTTTTTTTTTTTTTGCACTATGGGTGGGTGGTTGGAAGCACAGCTGTGCAGGAAAAAAAAAAGCTGATAGGTTCCCCATTCCTTCATTCTAAGGATCGGTGGTCAGACCATCGCCAATCACAATATTATATCCTGGCAATATGCCATAATATTATATACGGAGTTGTCCTCCTGGCAGTTGCCGTGATCCTCTATTCCTTACCTGCTACCTCTATACTGTATATGAAATGACAATATGTGAGAAATATTAATAATGTTGCTCTCATTTTCTAAAAAAAACAGGTTGGAACACAAACTCTCAATTAGTTGTTTTTTTATTTGTTTACCAATCTAAAATGTCCACTTTGAGGCACCAGAGATAAATGCTGGCATATAATGTACAATGCTCCCGTCCCTAGCAGTTGGCGTGTATCAGGCGACATCGCAGGATCTTCAAGTAGCTGTCAATCTTGTGGGAATCTCTGCGGAAACACTGAAGCAAGTGGTAGACGGGGAACACGTAGGAATCGCCCTGTGGTGCCGTTACATCGATTGGTCCAAACCACTGGGGGTAAACGTGTTCTAGATCAGTCAGCATCTGCAATAAACAATGGGTGAATGTGGGTGTAGAATTTGGTTGGAGTAAAGGTACAATCTAACACTACAATTATCCAAACGTTGTGCCTATTACAGCATTACCACCAGTCACAAGCAAACTCAATATCTTCCTAAAAGGAAAAATATTGTGGATGGACATGCTTTCTAAAAGGGAATCTGTCAGCAATATGATGTAGGTGCTGAGACCCTGATTCCAGCGATGTGTCACTTACTAGTCTGTTTTTAGCTGTTTCGATACAATAAGTGTTTTATCAGAAGGAGATTATCACTACAGGACTAGGGGTCTTGTGCTTCCTAGTCAACCTGCTCTAATACAATCAACAGTGATCGTATCAAAATGACAGCATGCAGACCAACAAGTGACATATCGCTGGAATCAGAATTTCTGCCCCTACGTCATGCTGCTCTTGGATTACATAAAAACCTGTTGACAGATTCCATTTAAAGAGAATTTATTGTTACACTTATTGCCGCTTCTCAGCAACTCTACTTTTTACTTAGTCAGTTCCGCTTTGGTTTATACTCGTACCATATAGCCTAAATTCATGACCTACGTGAAGGAAGAGAGGATGTGTGTGATAATAATGCTGCTTACTCTCCAGAGATCCTGTCTATTCCTCCTTGAAGAATCCTGGTGTGTTCCTCAGCTTCTGTCACTTTTTTCTCCATGTTATTTGGCGCCCCCATGGACAAGTACTGCAGGGGTTGGGTCCAAGAGCGCAATCATTTCTTTCTAAGGCTCAGCAAGTCTTCGTGCTGTGGAAGCAGTAGACATCAGTTAGGAGGGATATCAGGCTGAGAACATATAGAAAATCATATGCCGAAAAGGGAATGTACCAGAAGTTGTGGATGCAAGAAAATGCCCATGATTCCGCTCCTCCGGGTCACACGAAGTGATGCAATACCCAGTGGTTGGTTAAGAATCCATTTATTTAGAAGCTAAAATAAGAGGCGTTTCCTGGACGTCCTGTCCACTTCATCAGTGCATAGCTTGTGTCCGGTATAGCAAGGAGTGGACATATATATACAAAAAATGTGAAAACAACTGGCGCCAAAACAATGTGGCCGTTAAGGCAGAAAAATACAATCAATAAAAAGGCAGAAATTTGAGTATCCATCAATGTATATATGCATCGGGAATAAAATATTGCTAGCATGATTAAAAATTAATTAAAAACCGATATAGTTCAATGCAAAAAAAATATAATAAATAATTAAAATATATAGATAATTCCTGAAGCAGGAATTGAACCTGGTGTATTGCAATCAAATGGATCATGTTTAGATCTTAATCATGGTACAACCCTCTAAGCCACGGGTGCTCATGTATATTGTGATTGATCTTGTTCTGATAGGAGGTAATAAACGGATATTAGACGATATATCTAACTTATACCTACATACTAAACAAAATAATTTTAATTCTTCTTATAATAGAATATGTGATCGTATCGGCAACATGAATAATTTCTTTAGGAGTGTGTCCGTATTATCGGTGTAGTACTAGAGAATAGTCGTGCGCATTAATGTCCACTAGGTGGTATGATGAGCACTGAAAGTGTCCTAGGGAATGGTGCAGACTACTGGGAACAGAACGCAATGATCATAAGAAGAAAGGAAACTGAACTCAGTGAAACCCTGGATCAGGACAGTGGATCAAGAACAAGCCAAGACACATGTTCCTGACCATGTAGAGGTCAATTATATTTGTCAGTGCTTTCAAATAAAAACCTCTGATATTTCATTGAGACCCCAAGGTTTCCAAGTATTTAGTTGATCTATCCAGTATATCTCTTTCCTATTGAGACCCTGAATTCTATTGGGAGTGGTGCATGGAATATGCTCTATGGGCAGGATTTTAAGACACCCAAAGTCTTTATTGTGATGGATTGCCATATGTCGTGATAAACCATGTTTTAAAAAACCTGTAGCGACATTATGCCTATGAGAATTTAGTCTTTTATGAAAGGGTTGCATAGTTCTACCGCCATATTGCTTGGGACATGTGCATTCAATCAGATATATGACAGAATCAGTGTCACAGGACATATTACTATTTATTGTGAAGCGTTCATTGCTTGATGTGGATGCAGAAGTGTCGGCTCCATGAGTAATATTCATGCCGCACATGCCGTTCTTTTTGCCACATCTGGTGATGGTTTTATTCTTATTATTGATCTTGCTACAATCTAGAGTAGAAAGGGTGTGTATCCTACGGGGGGCTCAAATGTTCCTTAGAGTGGGGGCTCTCCTATACACAATGGAGGGTTTTTCTGGGATAATCTTCTTGAGTATCGGATCATTTAACAGAATATGCCAATTCTTCTGCAGAATATCTCTAAATGATTTATGCTGAAAATTCTATGTAGTGATGAATTTTACACAGCGCTCATAGGACATTTTATCTGAATTAGATTTTAATAGAAGTGAATTCTGGCTACAGGTGTCCCTTACCCTTTCACATGATTCGCCAACAAGATTTTTGGGATAGCCCTGTTGTAGAACTTTCTGTTTCAGCATACCTGATTGCTCTGAAAAATCATTTTCAGAAGTGCAATTCCTTCTGATCCTCTGAAATTGATTAAAAGGAATATTACGCAGCCATTTCTGGTAGTGGCCACTGCTGTAGTGGATGGAACTATTCGCATCCACTTGTTTAAAATAAGTCTTGGAGCAAATCCTATTGTTCTCTATAAATAAGGTCAGATCCAGAAAATGAATACTGGTGTTATTTGTATCGGAATTGAAGGAAATACCCCAGCAGTTGTTATTTAGAAAACTGGCAAGGGCTGAGGGTTCTGCGATGTCCTTATTAAGAATGAAAATTAAGTCGTCAATGTATCTTTTGTAAAATATAATGCCTTCCCAAAATGGACCCCCATAGATGAACACCAGTTCAAATATGCCCATGAAAATATTAGCGAACGTAGCTGCGACCTTTGACCCCATCGCGGTCCCTTTGATCTGATGGTAAGTGTGTTGGAGGAAAGTGAAATAATTGTTATTAAGGATGAAAGATAACCCAGATAGAATAAATGATTTGTGGGAGGACGACAGGCCGGTGTCTTTGGAGATCATATGTTCAACACATAATAAACCAATTTCCCAATCAATATTGGTGTAAAGGGATGTAACATCAAGGCTTAAAAATACAAATGATTCTTCCCATTGGATGTCCTTAGTAAGGTTGATGAGGTGGCTGGAGTCACGAAGGTAACTCCTCAACCTTTTAACATGGGGCTGAAGGAGAACATCAATGTACTCTGCATGTGTTGTAGATTGGCCATGCAATACACCAATAATATCACATGATCACGTTCTGTACGTGGACCGGAAATACATGTCCCACTGAGCACAATTCCCAGTATGTTGTATAGGGGGCGCTGTGCCAGGCCAGGATTTCCCCTCCTCGATGCAGTGTCCTACAGTGTCCTACATCTTCTCCAGTACAGCTGCTCACAGATTAACCTTGGAATAAACCCGCAGCGTCCCTAATCCCTCCCCACTCACAATGTCGCTGATTACTGGACACACGGTCCCGGGATGGACGTCGTGACTTACCAGGGTCAAGAATCAATGGAGAAAAGACGACTTCATGGGAATGGGACCTGTTGTTAATTAAGTGCCAGGTTTTTATGTTTTGTTTGTTTGTTTTTTTTACGTATTATTATCTATATTAAAGTCTTGCAAATTTTCACACTGGCAATCATTGTACAGGAGGAGGAGGAGAAGGTGAGCTGTGACATCACCTATTGTGAATGGTGGATCCTGTGTTATCTACTGTATATAGAGGTGTTATCAGTCATTGTACAGGAGGAGGTGAGCTGTGACATCCTCTACTGTGAATGGTGGATCCTGTGTTACCTATGTGTGAGTGTGACGCTGACCGGCCGTGACGCTACTTCTGGTTTGCCGGCGGGAATGCCGCCGCATTCAAACCGCTGCCACGACTGAACTTGCACAACTATAAAAAGACCACATCTCCCCCTGCCACTATATTTAACCCCCTGGAATAAGCTAAATTGCAAAACGCGCGTCAGGGCCTGTACCACATCTTCAGGTAGTATCTCTTACTCTCTGCACTATGCAGCTATGTATTAATCTGTTTTAATTTCTACCCTGCCCAGTACCTTTCTGCACTATATTCAGCACGTTTTTCTTAAAGCTATTGGTCTCGCGACCTATTCTTATGAATTTACAGTATATATTGCTCAGACCTTATTTGTGTCTAGCAGGATTGTTTTCCGCTTAAGTACATTGCTATGTCCTCAATATATGTGCAGTCTGGGTACTCCACTGTGTAATTATCACACGATGTTAAGCACTTTTCTATCCTTCTACTTGTAGTTCTAAAAATGTAATTATTGTAATTTATGCTCATTATTGAATCATTGGTTGCATACCATTTCTTTGCAGGAATTTTTCCCCACTCTTACTGGACTTGTTCTCCGTGAAATACGTCTTAGGGCAGCTTATACATGCAAACTTTAATAGGAGTTGTTAATAGAAAATGAATTAATCTGTGCTGCTATAACTATACACAAATAGTGCTTTGGCTCCTCCATGTGGATCAGTTTGGTACTGCCAGTGGATGTGATTAATCCTGCTTGGTTTCCCCTTGTTTTAAGTATGTTTTATACATCTTGGTTTTGATTAATAAAATACTGTGTATGTTGATTCTGGGTGGCATTTGTTTCCATTCCTTTATAGGTTTTTGCAATTATTTGGAGGTGCCATGACAATATGGGCCGTTTCTAGGTTAAATCTATTTGGAAGAGAAGCCATTGAGGTGACCATATCAGTTGTCACCCAGCTTTCCCAGGACCTGATAAATCCAATGTCCACTGAAAGATTACATGTGCTGAAGATTATAGATGTATAATGGCAGCATCTAGTGGTCAAAGGCGGTATTGCCATTATCATATACTTAAGCCTCATTTACACTTTGCAGTTCAGGACGATCAGGTTAAGTGTAGATTTGATTACATTATTCCGAAAGTGACCACTCACCCGTTGCTGGATTCTTAGTAGCGTACGTCTGCCTTCCATTCGGTTTTATCCATTTGCCACCGATAAAATGACCAAAGCTTCGTTCGTGACTGTCAAGCCAGGCCTAGAGAGGGAAAAAAACAAATAAAACCATAAGTATAAAAAGATAAAAATAAAATCATAAAATCAGGGAAAAAAAAAAAAAGACTGATAATGAGAAATCAGGCCTCGCTCGAGAGGCGGCGCGCACTCACCATTCGAGAGGCGGCGCGCACTCACCGCTCGAGAGGCACTTACGGCCAGTGGTGTTGTCACGCCACTGATTCCAGCTGTGCTCTTCCCCATACTGGAGGAAAGAGCTTGTAAGCGCTGCTCTCTTTGCCTTGGAGATCAGTCACCAACGATAGACTGCAGCGGTATCCGGTATCTTAGACAATGAGCCATTAACTATAGAATTAAAAATCCAAGGGTATTTAGCAAAGTTACCCGTTATCAAGAGGACTTTGACATTTTTTGGCCATTGATCATGATGAGAAAAAGCGTTTATTGCCCGCCTTTTGATGGAAACCACGCTTAGAAATGACCAGAGAGGGATTGTTTGGTTTAAAATCTTCTATTGTAAAAGTCGTCTCAAAAATCAGTAATCCACAAGTGAACCCCATGGCAAGTGCTCACTTTTCCTGCAGCGCCACCACAAGCAAAGTGAAGAATTGCAAGTGCTATGTGCAAATGCATATAAATCAATCACATTAGACAAGGTATAGTGCACAGGATTACACATCCAATATAGTCACAAAGAATATAAAGTGCTTATAGTGAAATAGGGAGCAGCAGGTATGACCTGAGTTTGAAAATAATGGCCCCAACGCGCGTTTCACACGATGCCTCTTCCAGGGGGATGGGTATCCTCCCATTTATTTTGAATGATGCTATTGTGGACTTGCTAGCTTTATATGTATAGACGCTAATACCATTTGGAATTACTTAGAACTACTGGCCTATGCATACGCTGCTAACATATGGAGCTTACTCTTGATTTTCACTATAAACTATAACTACTAGTGAACATCAGCTCCCTCCAGTGGTATAGTTTGATATGATCTTTTTTTTTTTTTTTTTAAATTTTGCTAGTTATTTTCCCTTTTTAAAAATATGTTAGCTTTTTTTGGTAATAAAGATTATTATTTCTATGCTACTGGCTGTTTGCTTCCATTAAATTTGTAGGTTGTTGTTGTTTATAGGGAGGTGCCGTATATACTAATTGTGCCTGTAAGTAGGCTTAATGCTCTTAAAATGAACAGGCTGAGCAAGTGACGCACCATGTACTTGACAGTATTACAGCTCCTAGATACGTGGAGCCATCATGTGGGACAGATAGATTGTGGATTACAGCCTCCAGTGATATGGGGGACACGCGCGGCTCGGTCTTATCTTTAGGTCTCTTACACTCTGCAATCACCGAAAATCCACCAGACTGTGAAGGTCAGTGATGAAATACCATGAAGTGCAAACAGATTTTCAACTCCTTCATTCTGATGTTCTTGGGGGTGATGACCCACCGGACTGCGGGGGAGTGACCCCATATAATGAGAGGACAAGGCCAAGGAGGAAGACACAGTGTGTACAGATCATGGGGACTTATCAATGATACCGGGGAGAAAAAACATGGACCAGGGAGCAAGATTGTGACCACTGTAAAAGTCAGCATATATGCAGAGTTAGAAAAAGTTTATTTTTTCAGTAGGAAAAGTTATAAAACTTTTTAAATCACTTTATCAGGGAATTTGTCCTCATTCCTGTAAAAAAAAAAACCATGCTGGACAAAATAAATGAAAAAAAAAATTGTATTTAAATTACTATTTAAAGGGAATCAGAGCAGCATGATGTAGGGGCAGAGAGTCTGGTTCCAGCGATGTGTCACTTATTAGGCTGTTTGCTGTAGTTTCAATTCAATCTGTTTTATCACTTGCACAGCAGTCCAGTTAATTTGTAACTCCACCACTGATTGGCAGTTTGCTGACAGTGTACACAGGAAGCAGCCAATCAGGGGTGTGGGCGGGGTTATATACAGCTCAGCATTCCGAGATCTACAGCAGAGAAAACAGGGATTCTATCATAACTGCACCAAGCAGCTCAGTAAGTGACATCACCGGAATCAGGGTCTCTGCTCCTATATGATGCAGTCCTCAGATTACATAGTAAAACCTGCTGACAGATTCCCTTTAAGGGTAATCTAACAAAAAAAATCTTCATTGTGGCTGCACTGGGACAAGCATATTCATAAAATATTTGCCTTAAAGAACTGAAGATTTTTTTTTTTTTTTAGCTTTGAAGCTGCAGATCAACTTCAGACAAAGGGTTACAAGATGACGCTGGGCTCCTGGAGGCACGAGGATCCTGTTAAAATGTAGCCTGCACTGACTAACAAGAAAGGAACCTTTGTCCATTCCCGGTCATTGTGATGTATAGGGAGCCATGTACACAGGGGAGGCCGCGGCTCCCAGCCAATCCCTGCAGACCTGGGGGGCGAACGCTCTCAAGTCGCCTCCGTCACGCACTGCTATACAATACAGGAGCAACAGCGTTAACTATTTGTGGACGGATTTCAAAATTTTGAAAAACTTGATCAATTCAGGGCCCCATAGAAGGTAAAATCATTATACACTCGCCTCCCGCAGCCGCACCGCTTCAGCATTGTCAGCGCTGCTGCTACCAGTAGTGTCAAGTGACCACTGCAGCCAATGAGCCGTTGCTGATCAGCTGCAGCGCATCAATATTCCGTAAAATCGAACAAAATAGCAAAGGCTGCAGCCAGTCAATGGCCACTGATTGACAGTGTGGTGCCATGTAACTGCTGCTGCCAATCAAAGAGAACAGCAGCGCCGACAATCAGTGATGGAGGCATGGTTGGACCAGGAGGCACGAGACACCTCGTCCTGTAGTGATAATCTCCTGCTGATAAATCACTGATTTTAATGAAAAGGCAAAACACAGCCTAGTAAGTGACACATCGGTGGAATCAGGGTCTCTCCACCCTCATAGTGCTCTCAGATTACATAGCAAAACCTACTGACAAATTACCCTTTAAGAAAAGAGTGGCGATACAAAGTACCTATAAGACAAAACTAGAACTCTTCCAAAATGAAGAGAAACCCGTCAGCTGTTTTGGCATTCTCGTCAGTACAGGGCAAGGCTTTAAATTGGATCTTAGGGGGTACTGCAGACACCACTAGATTGTGAAGAGAAACATGCCAGCAATACTGAAGCAGCCGCCTATAAATGGTGCTTCAATCTTTTTTGAGGAGGCTTTAGCTGTACTTTATACTACATTCACTCACAGTGCACCCGTCTCCAACCAGTGGCAGTATTTTTGCCTTTTGGTGTATACCTTTTTTATCCCCAGGGAGCATTGCCTCGCTTTAAGACTCGGTGCATCAGCTGCTGTTGTCCACACCTTCACCACAAAAGACCCCTGTCCTGGAAAAATAAAGGGGCTCAGTTCCCTCCCCTTCTTTTTTTGACTTCCAAAATGCAATGATCTTGATTGGCCATTTTTTGTTTTTGGAATTAAGGAAGGAAAAGAGCTCACTGATACCAGAGCGGTCCTGTAATAAGAGTCCAGACCTCCTCTGGTATTAATATGAGCACAAACACTGCGCCCCTGCCGGAAGCTTCATGCAGCCGTATATCACCAAGCACAATGCAGAGTGTCGGATGGAGTGGTGTAAAGCCATCACCACTGGACTCTGGAGGAGACGTGTTCTGTGCAGTGACGGATCACACTTCTCTATCTACGTCTGATGGAGGAGTCTGGGTTTGGTGATTCCAGGAGAACACGACGGCTCCTTTCTGATCTTTCTCAAGGAAAGAAGACGCCTCCAGGAAGTCGTGTACAAGTCATGTGCAACAACGAAGAGGAACTGGAGGATTACACAGAGCAAAACCTTACCAAGCCATCACGTGAATCTGATGAGGGAAACAGTCAGCAATCTGTCCTCAACAACCTCCAATCTGACCTCAATCAACATCTGGATCGGAGGTCTACAACTCCAAGAAATGGCCACATCATGGCATGATGGGTGTTATAGTTCCCCAACAGCCTTGAGTTACATATATAGAGAAGGATTCATCTACTGTTGAAAAAAAAATCCCTTGGATCCTGAAGTTATTTTGTTATTGACTAATGAAAACTTTCACAAACATTAAAAAAAAAAAGTTTCTAAAAGTTAATTAACTTCTGATGCTTAAATGTTTGATCAAAATTTAAAAAAAAAGTGTTTTTTTCTTTTCTTTCTAGAAACAGCGCCACTCTTGTCTGTTGGCGGTGTATGGTATTGCAACCCAGCAAGATGGTTGTACGGTCTGATACAGAGTGCAATGTAATATTACCTGGTGGTAATATCCAGGTAATGGAAACGGGCTTTGTATATAGACAGAAGGTGACGATTTGCCGGAGACTCTCTCACACCATTAAGCCGCATTCACACATTGGTGTTTGTCACCTTGTTGTGCATTATCCCAACTGACGCACATTTTATGGGGCTATTCTCTTTTTTCGTGGACCGAGGGTCTGCATGGACCAAATATGGGAAAAGAACGGAACAACAAATAAATTAAAAATACTTTTTTTGTCACATTATGATTTATAAAAATAAATAAAAAAAAAATCACAAAAAAAATAAAAAAAAACTAAAGTCCCAGATTCATCATTTGTATATTTTTAAGTCACTTATTTATTTTTTTGTCTTATGGTCACCTATTTTCTTTTGAGCACGTGTTCAGAACTTTTGCCCAGAATAAAAAATGCTCTAATTTTTTTTTTCGCTATTTTTTAGTGCAAAAAGCCACAGGTTGCAACATTTCAGCGAAAAAATGCAGATGGACATTAAAAAAAAATCCCTCTGGGGTGGGAGATGGATACATTTAAGCAAAAACATCTGAGACCTCCAACCTGTGCCGACAATGGGAAATAAATAAATCAATTAATAAATAAATAAAGTAAATAAATAAAAAAAAATGGACATATAAAATAGACTTTAAAAAAGGCGCAAATGGAAAGAAAAATACGATTTCAGGAAACTCATTCACTTTGCTGGTCCTATAAAATGCAGCGATTTTTTTTTTTTCCTATGGAAAAATTGCAACATGTGAATACGCCTTTAATAAAACTTAATTGACAAACTCAGAAGATTGCAAACGCATATAAATCCGGATGCATTTTTTTTTTTTTTTTTTATTAGCGGGTTTTCCCAAAACTTGTGTTGTGGAGTTCAATATCCGCGATGTTGTTCGTTTATTTTAGGCGACCTTGCTGCAAAAAAAAATGCAAAGTTGCAGAAATCTTTCCGTGTTCACATGCTGCAGTTTTTTTATGCCAAAATACATTTTTTTCTGATTATTGCTGCATTTTACCCTTTATTTAATGCAGATTTAAAGCTAAATTTTAATGCAATCTTTTATCACTAAATTTATTTATTTTTTACCAAAAAAAACGCGCTGTGTGAACAGGCCCTTACAGCAGACAAACAATCAGGCAAGTTTAGATTATTTTTTTTAAAAATGTCGCAATATTAGAAGAGCACAATCACTGCACTGAAAAAAAAGCGTCATCGCACGACACTTTTCCCATCAGTCTTGTGCACACCTGCAATTTGTAGCCTGCGGCTCTTACAGGTGATGCCGGAGCCCCAGAACACAGAGCAGCCCGCACTGACGCCTCACCTGCGCGACACTGGCGGCCTCAGGAGCCGGGCCGTACTGCATGGAGGTGAAGATCTCCCGCACTGACGGTCAGTCTGTCCCCGTAGAGGCGGCCATGACATTCAGCAATGAGTAACAGCCCGTCAGCCCAGCCAACCACAAGGGGGAGCTCTAACACTGCGGCGCTGCAGAGTACGCACGTCACTTCCGCTGGAAGAAAGTCATATTATTACACACTAACAGGATTGTAATCCTCCATTCACCGCGTCTGGTCCCTATAGGTGTTAGTGTATTTTTTTTATATCTGTAAATTGCTGCGTTGTGCTGTAAAGTACTGTGTGTCAGAAATAGTGAGGGGAGGGAAGGAAAAGGGTCAAACGGAAGTGAGTGTCCGACCCGGAAGTGTGCGCATGCGCGGACACAGCCTGTTGCTGAGGCGTGGTGACGCTGTAGCTGGGTGATTGCAGTCAGAGTAGGGTTGCATCTAGTTTGGAGTTGATTATTTGTGGTCCTCAAACAATCAACTCCATTCTAGCTGATTCACCATTGAGCCGTCTAGTTTGGAGTTGCTTTTTTGTGGTCCTCATTTTATCAGCTCCACTCTAGACGGATCACTACTGAAGTGACTGGATCGGGGGGATATTTTGTGGTCCTCATTCCAGCATCTCCACTCTAGCTGATTCACTGGTGAAGTGACTGGATCGGGGGGATATTTTGTGGTCCTCATTTTAGCAGCTCCACTCTAGCTGATTCACTGGTGAGGTGACTGGATCGGAGGGATATTTTGAGGATCTCATTCCAGCATCTCCACTCTAGCTGATTCACTGGTCAGGTGACTGGATCGGAGGGATATTTTGAGGATCTCATTCCAGCATCTCCACTCTAGCTGATTCACTGGTGAGGTGACTGGATCGGGGGGATATTTTGTGGTCCTCATTTTAGCAGCTCCACTCTAGCTGATTCACTGGTGAGGTGACTGGATCGGAGGGATATTTTGAGGATCTCATTCCAGCATCTCCACTCTAGCTGATTCACTGGTCAGGTGACTGGATCGGGGGGATATTTTGTGGTCCTCATTCCAGCATCTCCACTCTAGCTGATTCACTGGTGAAGTAACTGGATCGGGGGGATATTTTGTGGTCCTCATTTTAGCAGCTCCACTCTAGCTGATTCACTGGTCAGGTGACTGGATCGGAGGGATATTTTGAGGATCTCATTCCAGCATCTCCACTCTAGCTGATTCACTGGTGAGGTGACTGGATCGGGGGGATATTTTGTGGTCCTCATTCCAGCATCTCCACTCTAGCTGATTCACTGGTGAAGTGACTGGATCGGGGGGATATTTTGTGGTCCTCATTTTAGCAGCTCCACTCTAGCTGATTCACTGGTCAGGTGACTGGATCGGAGGGATATTTTGAGGATCTCATTCCAGCATCTCCACTCTAGCTGATTCACTGGTCAGGTGACTGGATCGGAGGGATATTTTGTGGTCCTCATTTTAGCAGCTCCACTCTAGATGGATCACTACTGAAGTGACTGGATCGGGGGGATATTTTGTGGTCCTCATTCCAGCATCTCCACTCTAGCTGATTCACTGGTGAAGTGACTGGATCGGGGGGATATTTTGTGGTCCTCATTTTAGCAGCTCCACTCTAGCTGATTCACTGGTGAGGTGACTGGATCGGAGGGATATTTTGAGGATCTCATTCCAGCATCTCCACTCTAGCTGATTCACTGGTCAGGTGACTGGATCGGAGTTGATCTTTTGATGATCTCTCTGCAGCTTCTCCATTCTAGACAGTTCAGTTTCTACACTGAAGTTCCTCAAAAAATCACCTCCAATGTCCAGAATGGAGCAGATTCCCGGATCCTCATAGCCTGCAATGTAGTGGAATTGGAATGTACACACATTGTAGATATATATCAGCCTTATAATTCTAATGATTTCATGTTTTTATTTTTTAAGTACTTGCTCAAACTGTTATATTTATTACGTATTTCCAAAGGGCAAAATTTTATTTTTTTCATAATTAATCGAACTTGCATTTTATTATCGCTTTTTGTAATATAAATAATCACACACAGCGCTGATCATTCAGTTTTACGTGGGGAAAAACGTAACAGAGCGCAGCAACAGAGTCCTCATAATTTACAACATTGTATTGGAGTGGATTTTTTGAGGACCTTATTTGAGCAACTCCATTCTAGCTGATTCACTAGTGAGCCGTCTAGATTGGAGTGGGTATTTTGAGGATGTTCCTTGTAGCCTCCAATCTGTACTGTTTGGTGCTGAGGTGACTGGAATCAAGTTTTTCAAAGAGTGAGTGGAGCTTCGCAGGGAGAAACATAACAGAGCTCAGCAACAGAGTCCTCATAATTTACAACATTGTATTGGAGTGGATTTTTTGAGGACCTCATTTTAGTAACTCTATTCTAGCTGATTCACCATTGAGCCATCTAGATCGGAGTGGATTTTTTGTGGACATCTTTTAGCAACCCCATTCTCTACCGTCATGGCCAAAAGTATTGAGATTGAGACAAATAGTAATTTTTCCAAAGTTTACTGCTTCATTTTTTGTAATGGCAATTTGCATATACTCCTGAATGTCAAAGAGTGATCAGCTTAACAGCAATTACTGTACTTGCAAAGTCAATATTTGCCCAGAAAATGAACTTTAACCCCCAAAACACATTTCTACATCATTGCAGTCCTGCCTTAAAAGGAGCAGCTAACATCGTTTTAGTGATTGATCCATTAACACAAGTGTGGGTGTTGATGAGGACAGGGCTGGCGATCAATCAATCATGATTAAGTAAGAATGACATCACTGGACACTTTAAAAGGAGGCTGGTTCTTGGTATCATTGTTTCTCTTCAGTTAACCATGGTTATCCCTAAAGAAACACGTGCAGCCATCATTGCACTGCACAAAAATGGCCTAACAGGGAAGAGTATCGCAGCTACAAAGATTGCACCTCAGTCAACAATCTATCGCATCATCAAGAACTTCAAGGAGAGAGCTTCCATTGTTGTCAAAAAGGCTCCAGGGCGCCCAAGAAAGACCAGCAAGCGCCAGGACCGTATCTTAAAACTGTTTCAGCTGCGGGATCGGACTACCAGCAGTGCCGAGCTTGCTCAGGAATGGCAGCAGGCTGGTGTGAGTGCTTCTGCACGCACTGTGAGGCGGAGACTCTTTGAGCAAGGGCTGGTTTCAAGGAGGGCAGCAAAGAAGCCACTTCTCTCTAGAAAAAAACATTAGGGACCGACTGATATTCTGCAAAAGGTACAGGGAGTGGACTGCTGAGGACTGGGGCAAACTCATTTTCTCTGATGATCCCCTTTTCGACTGTTTGGGACATCTGGAAAACAGCTTATTCGGAGAAGAAGAGGTGAGCGCTACCACCAGTCTTGTCTCATGCCAACTGTAAAGCATCCTGAAACCATTCATGTGTGGGGTTGCTTCTCAGCCAAGGGAATTGGCTCACTCACTGTCTTGCCTAAAAACACAGCCATGAATAAAGAATGGTACCAGAATGTCCTCCAAGAGCAACTTCTCCCAACCGTCCAAGAGCAGTTTGGCGCCCAACAATGCCTTTTCCAGCATGATGGAGCACCTTGACATAAAGCAAAGGTGATAACTAAATGGCTCATGGAACAAAACATAGAGATTTTGGGTCCATGGCCTGGAAACTCCCTAGATCTTAATCCCATTGAGAACTTGTGGTCAATCATCAAGAGACGGGTGGACAAACAAAAACCAACAAATTCTGGCAAAATGCAAGCATTGATTATGCAAGAATGGACTGCTATCAGTCAGGATTTGGTCCAAAAGTTGATTGAGAGCATGCCAGGGAGAATTACAGAGGTCTTGAAGAAGAAGGGGCAACACTGCAAATATTGACTTGCTGCATTAACTCATTCTAACTGTCAATATAACCTATTGGTACTCATAATATGATTGCAATTATATTTCTGTATGTGATATAAAACATCAGACAAACACTAATAAAAACCAGAGGCCAGCAGATCATGTGAAAATATAATTTTGGTGTCATTCTCAATACTTTTGGCCATGACTGTACAGTTTCGTGCTGAAGAGACTGGAATTGAGTTTTTCGGAGAGTGAGCGGAGCCTCACGGGGAGAAACGTAACAGAGCGCAGAGACAGAGTCCTCATAATTTACCACACTGGATCGGAGTGGCTTTTTTGAGGACCTCATTTGAGCAACTCCATTCTAGCTGATTCACCATTGAGCCATCTAGATCGGAGTGGATTTTTAGATGATCTCCCTGTAGCCTCTATTCTGTACAGTTCATTGCTGACCTGACTAGAATAGAGTTGCTGGAGCGTTTTCCTCATAGGATCAAATCCAATCTAGACGGCTCATGACTGAAACCTCCAGAATGGAGTTAATTCCAGGGTCGGTCTGGCCTGGCGGGAAATCGGGAAATTTCCCGGTGGGCCCCAATATGAGAGTGAGAAAATTGGTGGCGGGGGCCCTTTAAAAATGTGGGCCCTTTAAAAGCGCGGCTGAAGGAAATGTAGCGTCGCGCGCACTGAACATTCATTGGTGACAGCGGGCCTGCAGTGACGTGCATGCAGCATACTTACCACGTGAGTAGTCCCTGAGGATGGACTCTTTCTGGGTGGTGACACGCACTGCGCTCTGCTTTCCCGCTGGCTGGCAGACTGTGGTGTGGTGTCAGGTGACACTGACGCTGACGCCGCTCTCTTCTGGCCACGCTCTGCAGTGCTCTCTCTCAGCTCCGGGGCCGTCCTCCTATGATACGCTGGCGCCAACGAACCCGACGTCTCGCTCTGCTCTCCCTGCTCCCGGGCTTCTGATGTGGTCCCATCCCGGCTCCTTACCTGTTCTGGCCTACTCCCCTGTAGTAATACCTGTTCCGGACCGGGTGGTGGCACCAGCACCGGCGCACCGCCCCCTTCTCTCCTGCTCTGATTCTGGGCTTTTTTATACCGGTTCCGGGGCTGGATATGTGGACAGTGACCGTCCTCTACAGTTCAACTCTCCAACCTGGCCTGGAATTGGAAACAATAACTCCACCTGATGAAGGCAGCAGACCGCTGCAGAAACGCGTTGTGGGCATTAATACTTAAATAAAGAGGTTTGTTTTATCCTTTTCCAGCGCCTTATCCAGTTTCTAGCGCCCCACTGACCACTTCAATTTGCACACTGGAATTGGAAACAAGGCTGCAGGCCTACAGCTCTCACTGCTTTAATTTCATGTCAAAAGTACCGTGCCAAATATTCAATAAGGTTTTTATGAGTGAGTGTTCCCAGCACTGGCCAACAATAATATAATTTATTTTATACATTATGCATTGCACTCTAGGCCTCCTATATGACATGTAGATCATACTCTTGGCCTCCTATATGACATATACAGACAGTGTATATGCCATATAGGAGGCTGAGAGTGCGGTATGCATTTTATATGAGGCCTAGAGTGCGGGCCTACATGATGTACAATGCACTCGGCCTCCTATATAAAGTATAGACTATAGGAGGCTGAGAGTGCGGTATACGTTTTATATGAGGCCTAGAGTGCGGGCCTACATGATGTACAACGCACTCGGCCTCCTATATAAAGTATAGACTATAGGAGGCTGAGAGTACGGTATACGTTTTATATGAGGCCTAGAGTGCGGACCTACAAGATGTACAACGCACTCGGCCTCCTATATAAAGTATAGACTATAGGAGGCTGAGAGTGCGGTATACGTTTTATATGAGGCCTAGAGTGCGGACCTACATGATGTACAATGCACTCGGCCTCCTACATAAAGTATATACTGTTTCCACGGACCGTGTGTCCGTGGGCAAAACACGCTGACATGTCAGTTTTTTTTATACACTGCACGGGCCGAAAAACGTCCCGCACACGAGCACACAGATGACGTGCGTGTGTCGTTGGTGTGACACATACCGGCGCCTGGGAATTAGCGGTACAGTTCATGCTGTTCCCAGGTGCTTAAGGAATCAGCGATCAGCGCTAGCAAGGGACAATGTTGAGAGCAGTAGGTTCACCTCCCGATGTTGCCAAAACCTGTAAATATAAGAAAATTTAAAAAAAAATATTCACCTGGCTTGAGGCGACCACACACGCTGAGGAGCTTGACTCCCTGCAGCAAGCAGGCCCCTATGCTCACTGAGCTCAGCATAGGTCGGGGGACCGCTCACTGCAGCAAGTCATTCTCCTACGCTCCTCATCGTGTGTGGTCACTTTAAGCCAGGTGAATATATTGTTGTTTTTTTTAATTTTAGTATTATTTTTACAGGTTTTGGAGACATTTGGAGGTGAATACTACTTTCAACATTGTCTCTTCATTGTCCCTTGCTAACACTGATTGCAGCGCCGGCAGGGGACAGTGATGAGCGATTCCTTCAGCACCCGGTGCTTGGGAACAGCACAAACTGTACCGCTGATTCCCAAGTGGTGGTACGGTATGTGTGATCCTGATGGAGCACACGTATGCCACACTGACATGGATATCTCCGGTACTGTTTTTTCCAGTACCGGAAATACCCGGATGTATGAAAGAGCCCTATGCCATATAGGAGGCCAAGAGTTTGTATGTCACATTGGAGACCAAGAGTGCGGTATACGTTATATATGGGGCCTATATGACATAATAGATCACACTCTCTACCTCCTATATGAAATATAGATCACACTCTTGGACTCATGAATTATACAGTGTATATGTCATATAGGAGGCTGAGAGTGCGGGCCTATATGACGTATACAACACACTCAGCCTGATATATAAAGTATATATTATAGGAGACCGAATGTGCAGTCTGTACGTCATATAGGAGGCCGAGAGTGCGATATATGTCATGTGTGGGGTCAATATGATGTATACCACATAGAAGTGAAGTATGCCGCCACCAGTTCCCAAATCTTCCCAAACGGGTTTTTTAGCCGTTGGCTATCCACATCAGGAGGTGCAATGTCTAAATAAGCAGTGTTAATCAAATGTCCAAGGAAGTATGAAAAAGACAGCACTCACCAATGGATCCCAAAAAAAGATCCTTTTATTTCAGATTCAGCGTACAGACGTTGTGGCTGGTTCAGGGGTGAAAAGAGGACGACGGCCGTTTCGCGCACAAGCAGCGCCACTACGGGTCCAGTATAGTTCACTCCCGCACCCCTGAACCAGCCGCAACGTCTGTATGCTGGATCTGAAATAAAAGGATCTTTTTTTGGCATCCATTGGTGAGTGCTGTCTATTTCATACCTCCTATATGATGTATAGATCGCACTTTCTACCTCATATATGACAAACAGACCGCACTCTCTGCCTCCTATATGACATATACAATGCATTTGGCCTCCTATATTTCATTGCAGCCATTTGGTAAATTCTAAAAAGTTCATTATTCTTCTCATTAAAGTACACTCTGCACCCCATCTTGACTACAAATTTATTGAAAAAGCACTTTACATTACAGAGGGGACTTGTACAGACAATAAAGACATTACAGAATAAACATAACTCAGATACCAAGAGGAGTGAGGGCCCTGCTCGCAAGCTACAATCTATGAGGAAATAGGGAGACACGAAAGGTAAATGATAAAATGTGCTTATATTGTATGATACAACCATTATACACTAAATAGGGTCTGCACATAACGCTGCATGAACCGCTCACCAGCCAGTATGTGTATGGCCACAGAGGGCTATTAAGTGCATGGAGGGTGTGCACACAGACGCTACAAGGGTCTATATATGCTACTATATGCAGTATATAGTGTACAGACGGTTAGATAGTATGGTGCTGCGTATATGGTGTGGAATCCACATTCTATTCACTGCCATATCTATACATTATATAGTATATACACTGCTCCGCTCTATATTCCTGAACACAGTGTATATGTATATACTGTATAATGTGTGTGTCTGTATATATAATATATACATATATATTGCAGAGTACCACTTCTGTCCTCTATACTGGGTGTAATTCTCAGTATCTGTATATACACACTGCACTGGTAAAATAAGATGTAAAATAATAATAATTTGAGTGGTTTACCCTCTGATATGTACCACTCCCAGCATGCACCGTCAGATTTAACCCTTCCGGGCCTGCTGGGAGTTGTAGGTTTGTTACTGCAGGGATGATGCGGGGACGGGTATTGCATTTGAACCCACAGCATCAAGTCATTCACACTTTAAAGAGAACCTGTCACGTCCTAGCTGCCCTCTACACTGCCCCCATAGCGTTGGTAGTGACGCAATGTGCATCACTAGCAAGCTGTTTTCATGAAAATCGCTGCAGCTATAATGAATTTATAACGTTTAATATACTTATATCTAGGGCCGGCTCCAGGTTTTTCTGGGCCCCGGGCGAGTCTCAGTGGGCCCCTCTAACACATACCACGATTCATGATGCACAGATACCGCAGAGAAATCTATATATATAGTACAATGCAAAGATTTCACTTCTTACATTACATGAGTGATATCTACTGTAAATTCTACAATAGCTCAGAAGCCGGAGAATCCTCGCAGCACACAGTGCAGACCGGACAATATAGTCCTCCATACAGTATTATGGGCACCACTAAGTCCTCCATACAGTTTTATGGGCCCCATTATATATTGCTCCATACAGAATAATGACCCCACATAGTCCTCGTACAGTATATTGGGCACCACATATCTCCATACAGAATACTGGCCCCCATATAAGGCCGCATACAGAATACTGGCCCCCATATAAGGCTCCATAAAGGAATACTGGCCCCCATATAAGGCCCCATACGGAATACTGGCCCCCATATAAGGCCCCATATGGAATACTGGCCCCCATATAAGGCCCCATACGGAATACTGGCCCCCATACGAAATACTGGCCCCCATATAAGGCCCCATACGGAATACTTGCCCCCATATAAGGCCCCATAAAGGAATACTGGCCCCCATATAAGACCCCATGAAGGAATACTGGCCCCCATATAAGGCCCCATACGGAATACTGGCCCCCATATAAGGCCCCATACGGAATACTGGCCCCCATGTAAGGCCCCATACGGAATACTGGCCCCCATATAAGGCTCCATACGGAATACTGGCCCCCATATAACGCTCCATACGGAATACTGGCCCCCATATAAGGCTCCATACGGAATACTGCCCCCCATATAAGGCTCCATACAGAATACTGGCCCCCATATAACGCTCCATACAGGATACTGGTCCTCTTATAAAGCTCCATACAGGATACTGGCCCCCATATAACGCTCCATACAGGATACTGGTCCCCTTATAACGCTCCATACAGGATACTGGCCTCCATATAATGCTCCATGCAGGCTGTTACCCCCCACATAATGCCCCATACAGGCTGTCTCCCCCCTTATAATGCTCCATGCAAGCTGTTACCCCCCACATAATGCCCCATACAGGCTGTCCCCCCACCGTATAATGCTCCATGCAGGCTGTTCCCCCCACATAATGCACTAAGCAGGCTGTCCCCCCCCCTTATAATGCCCCATGCAGGCTGTTCCCCCCTTATATTGCCCCATGCAGGCTGTCACCCCTCCTCTTTATAATGCCCCATGCAAGATGTCACCCCCTCTCTCTATAATGCCCCAAACAGGATGTCACCCCCCCCTCTTTATAATCCCCAATCAGGATGTCACCCCCCCTCTTTATAATGCCCCATTCAGGATGTCACCCCCTCTCTTCATAATGCCCCATGCAGGATGTCACTCCCCTCTGTTTATAATGCCCCATGCAGGATGTCACCCCCTCTCTTTATAATGCCCCATGCAGGATGTCACCCCCTCTCTTTATAATGCCCCATGCAGGATGTCACCCCCTCTCTTTATAATGCCCCATGCAGGATGTCACCCCCTCTCTTTACAATGTCCTATGCAGGATGTCACCCCCCTCTCTTTATAATGCCCCATGCAGGATGTCACCCCCCCTCTCTTTATAATGCCCCATGCAGGATGTCACCCCCCCTCTCTTTATAATGCCCCATGCAGGATGTCAACCCCCCTCTCTTTATAATGCCCCATGCAGGATGTCACCCCCCCATATTATGCCCCATGCAGGATGTCACCCCCCCCCCATATTATGCCCCATGCCTCCATACATTAAAAAAAAAATCAAATACTCACCTCCCTCCTCACCTGCTGCAGCTGCTCGGGTCGGGACTCCAGCGTTGGCGGCGTCTTTCCGCTCTGTGCTCCCTGTGACAGCTCAGGGGGAGGGCGCGGTGGAAAGACTTCACCGCACCCTCTGACCTGAGACGTCACAGAGAGTGCAGAGCAGGAAGACGGCGGATCTGCAGAGGCACGGGGAGAGGTAAGTATCCGGCTGCCGGGGCCCTGAGCAAGCGGGGGAGAAGGGCGGGCGCTGACACCGCTCTCCTCCGCCCATAGCCCAACGGGGTGCGTGACCGCCAGTGGGCCCCCCTGCCTGCTCAGGGCCCCGGCACTTGCCCGGGTGCGCCGGGTGCTGACGCCGGCCCTACTTATATCCTACCTGCCTTTTCAATCATAGGGGCGTGCTTGTCATATTCAGTCAAGGGCGAGCGCAGCATTCACTCACTGCTGGCGCCGTCCATGTATTTGAATCCTGTTCCTGACCAGCGCTGATATTGTGGGACGCAGGCGCACTTGTAGATGTCCGGCCGCCTGCGCAGTGAGGCTCTGTGATTACCAGATTCACTGCGCATGCTCTGGGAACATAACGCGTTAAAGCGCATGCGCAGTGAGGCTGTGTGATTATGACTTTTTCTTCACTTTGAAAATTGTTTAAGTTGGCTGAGGGACTGGGTGGTTTACCTAGGACAAGGAATGGCCATGTGTAAGAAAAACCGCTACTGATTGTAAATTACAGATTCTGTTAACTACAATAAATAAGTTGGTTAACAAGAAACACTTTGATATAGTGCACTACACAATACAGTTCTCTTTTACACACTGTATAGTTTGCTAAAAGGCACACGTTTTAGTGGGAGAGGCCGAAAAATGAACGAGTAATACAACCGTTTATGGATGCTGTAGTGTGGACCCCTAGAGTCAATTCTCCTGATGGGCCCTAGGCACCCCAGTCCGACCCTGTATGAGGCCTTTACATGGTATCAACGCCTGCGATGAGAACGCCACATCATAGTAATAGCAGAATCACAAATATAAGATTATATGAACAGATTAAAGCAAGATTTCTATTGCTGGCTGCAGAATGAGTTAACTGGGATATCATCAGTGAGTTTGATCTGACTGGAGAAGTAACTACTCTTGTTTTTATTCTTTTGAGCTCCATTCAGCTAATTTATGATTTATCACCTTCCCTGAGCATACATGGAAATCATGGGGTCCCATAGCAGAAGTAATAATTAAGCCCCCACAAAAAAACATTAATATTCAGCGGGGTCACAGAAGAGCATACCTCACAAGTTTGCAACCCTTCCATAGTAATTTTGCCCCAATTGAAGCCCCCTAGTGTTCCCACGTACTAAGATACTCCTTTAATGGCCAAAAATGTGCCCCCAAACACAGTAAGATACCCCCACAGTGAATTTCTCCACTGTACCCTCCACACATACAGTATGATGACTCTACAGTACCCCCGCAAAGTATGATAAACCCCAGTGACCTCTACACAGTATGATGGCCCCCGCATAACCCTCCACACAGTATAATGGACCCCGCACAGCCCTCCACACTGTATAATGGTCCTCATACAGTGTAATGGCCCCCACTATCCACCCAAGCAGTATAATGACCCCCATCAGCCACTTATACAGTATAATGCCCCTCACCACACAGCCCTCCAAATAGTATAATGGCCCAAACACAACGCTCCAAATAAAATAATAGTCCTCACATAAGCCTCTAAACAATATAATAGTCCCCACCCAGCCCTCCAAATAATATAATGGACCCCACATAGGCCTCCAAATAGTATAATAGTCCCCATACAGCTCTTCAAATAATAGAACGGTCCCCACATAGCCCTCCAAATAGTATGATAGCCTGACACATAGCCATTCAAATAGTAGTATAATGGCCCCCACAGAGCACTACAAATAGTATGATGCTCCCCACATAATCCTCCAAATAGTAGAATGATGGCCCCCACATAGTTCTCCAAATAGTATGATGGTCCCCAAGACAGCCCTAAAATTAGTATTTTAGCACCCCAAATATGATGATGCCCCCCAAATAACCCTTCAAATAATATGATGGCCTCCAAGTAGCCCTACAAATAGTATCATGGCCTTCCAGTTTGCCCTCCAAATAATATGATGGCCCTCACAAACTACTTATTAATTAAAAAAAAAATACTCACCTCTCCCCATTCCCCTGCTGTTCTGGTCTTTGCAGCATGTGGTTTGAAATTATGCTCAGCTCGGCACAGTGGACGCGATTTTGGGACATTATCACGTCCACTGAGCTGAGACATCAGAAGCACAGAGGAGAATGATGGAGGAGGGAGCAGACGGTTCCCTCCTCCATCATTCCTTTCAATTGTATCTGCATCCAGAATGTGGATACAGTTGAAAGTGTGATGCTGGATGCGGGGGGCCCGATGCCTGTGCTGACATCGCCACCTGTCTCACAGTTGCAAAGCAGCTGCGGGGTCTGCCGTTATTAGCGGTATGCCAGTGCCATTGTTATGTGACATGAGCCCCGGGAGAGCCAGTGCCGAGACAGCTGGTACAACACCAACACCGAAGGTGAATATAAGTGTTATTTTACTGGGGAGAAACATAGGGATTTAGAAGGGGTTGTCTGATTAGTGGACATCCCCTTTAAGTAATCAAGTTCATTAAAGGGGTTGTCCACTACTGCACATCCCCAGCTTATTACATTTAGGACTTCAGCACCGCTTTTTCCGGACATTGCTATGACTTGTTATGTCCTCTGCAGCCAATTAGCAGATGTTGGTCAATAGTCTGTCAGGACGGACATCTGCTCTGAAGAAATAGAGTTTTTGAGACTTGTAGACATTATGGAATAACGTCCATAAAAATATCCCAAGCCGGTATTGGTCCTCCAAGAAGCATGAAGCCCTCGCTGCTACTAACTTACTCCCATACCTGGATCTACCTAGATGATGAAAACACTTGGACTGTAAGGTACAAATCAGGTGAAATTATGAAACCTGGAGGGAATGTCACTTCAGGTTGTGCGTAGATATCCGTAGATAGAAGTCGTTATTTATCCGCCATTAATGAAATGTTTTGTCCATTTTTGCTCCACAAATCTGAGGCCGATGAATGGGGGAATGGCACCAATGCTATGGAGAATGCCTTGAAAATTGAAAAGGGCGTAAATAAGGCTCTGCTGGACCTCCACAAGATTGCTATGGACCATGCGGACCCTCATGTAAGTGACTCCCCCATAGCGTATAGATACCGCGTGTTCATTTTATAAAATATCCTCCATGAAGGAACAGTTCATGTATCTTCTGTGACCTCCATATTGTGCTGTTCCTGGAAATGTAATACCACCTGACTACTAGATGTCACGTTCCCCTTTATAATGGGGGGTGCTCCAACACAAGCTGCATATTATGGCACTGTTATAAAGCTATGGGACAATTCATTAGTGTATTTGCACCTTTTTTTTCTAGTTTTTAGTGTTTTTCATTTGCGCCTTGTTCTTCTTTTAATTTGCGCCTTTTTGAAGTCTGCAGCGTTCCCTTTTTTTTCATTGATCATTATGGGGTTTCCGGCTAATTATCTAATTGTGACTTTTTAAAAAGTTGTCACATTTTTACTCAAATATATTTCAAGTGATTTTGTGTTCTGTAGTCCGGGAGGTTTTTTTGCACAAACTTTGCAACCACTTTCAGGAATTTGGCACAAAAAAATCAAATGATACAAAAGAGAAAAGGGACTTGAAAAAATACAATGTTGTATTGGGCCCTATGACGGCACAGCACAGATTTTAGTAAAGGTTTTGCAGGATTACTAAGAGGGGTTCACATGCTATCAATTGTTAAAAAAACAAGCAAAATGATGACTTGGACCCTCTGATTTTCGAGGTATAAGACTACGTCCCAACAATGAGCTTCTAGTGAGTTTTAGATATAGCAGATTTTCTGCCCCATTAAGTAAAATAGGTTACTTGAATTTTTTTCGAAAATATACAACATAAAAAACTCACCCAAAACTCATTGTGAGAACGTAGCCTAAGGGTATGTGCACATCATTTAGACGCCGGTGAGTTGTCCTTGGTGAAGCTCTGCCACCGGTGGTTTTCACTCTATACTTTAAAGGGAACCTGTCATGTCCCTAAACGCTATTAACCTGCAGATATGGGGTTAATCTGCAGGTTTATAAAGCTGCCGGGCGTCTTACTGAAAGGCCGGCTACCGGGAGGAAATGCACTTTATTCCCCACGGCAGCCTCCAGCTTTCAGTCATAGAGGCGCGGCCGGCGTGGCTTCAGTCATTGTTCAGTACATAGTGAGCGGCGGCTATAACCGCACCCTGGCACTGACTGACAGCCGGCTAAGCGGCCCCTGTAACCGCTCCCTGTAAAGACTGACAGCCGGATCTGTACTGATGTACTGCTGAGCTGTCAGTCAGTGCCGGGGCGTTGTTACAGCTGCCGATCACTGTATATTGAGCGGTGTCTGAAGTTGCGCCGGAAGTGTGGCACCCCAGGGGTCTGGTTTCCACAGTAATAGCAATATTACGTCTGTGAGCAGGTGGGAGGTTTCCTGGTCAGACATCCTATGCATGCCACACCTCCTGCCCAGTCCTGGGAGGGGAAGAACTTCCCCTATATAAAGCTGGGGCTGAGGCAGGGTTAGAAGAGAGTGAGAGAACACAGACAGAGACACAGTCTGGTCTGTAGTGGAGCAGCTTTAGGAGCAAGAAAGATCAGGAGCTGTGTGGGAGCTGTGCTAAAAGAGATCAGGGGCTGGAAGCTGTAGAGCTCGCCCTGATTGAAGAGTTCTTACCGGACCCGGAGTCCGAGGCTGTGGGGACTAATCCTTACCCAGCAGCAGAAACCGCCCGGCAGGGGATTTCAGGTCCTCTGGCCAAGAAACCCGAAGGCACGGTCACACGCAAGGGACCAGCACCGCCGTCGTGGAGCGGAAGCTACCAGAAGGCCCCGAGTCACCGGCCATACGGGTGAGCACCACACGGTACACTCAGGGACGTGGGCTACTTTTACCCGCCTCTAGCAAGGTAGCCAGAAGAGTACGATTAGTTGGGGAGGCCTACAACTCCGCCTGGCCAGGGAAGATTCCATCTGCTCACGGACTGACCAGGCCCCGATCGCTAGCCAGTACTCCGGGAGGGTCTACCTTTGCCACCAGTAAAGACCCTGAACTACACCGCACCGTCTCTGAGTGTTTCATCATCCACGTCCGCTGCCCTGAGGCCATACCCCTCCCGTTGGGGGTTATACCATCCCCGCTGCACAACCGTACCACCGGCCTCAGCGGTCTGCCCTGCAGCGGCGGTCTCATGACCGCATTCAACGGGTGGCGTAGTCGAGCAATATAACATCTACTGCTAAATACTGCCGCTCAGTTTGACTCCCTGGGCACGGACCGGGTCACCGCCACGAGACTACTACCCCCATCTGATCCGGCTCCGGGTAAGCCCCCGTGCGCGCGATGCCGCACGACACAGCAGGCCCAGGGGCGCGTCAACTTTTGGCGTAGTCGGCAGGATTCCGTGCCCGCAACCACCGGGTACTGCGCGCCTGAAAAAGAGACTTTTAAACTTACCTGTGGTGAAGATTCCCGCCATCCGACGCCATCTTCCACCTCCTTCCCGCCATCCGTGGAGTTTTCCCGCCGTTGGACGCCATCTTCTGCCTTCTTCCCGCCATCCGTGGAGTTTTCCCGCCGTTGGACGCCATCTTGAAGACGCCGCGCAGGAAGAAGAGGGGCGTGGACTCCGAAAAGCCCGCGAGAACTGAAGCCCCGCCTCACGTCCTGGAAGGAGCCCAGCAGACGCCGACGTCATAGGAGTGCGACGGAAGGTCCTCGACCCTGACGATCCACTGCGGAGCCGCGGCCTACGGAAGAGGATCATCGCAAGGTAGGCCACGGTCCACTAGGGGGGAGGAAGATGTCGGATACGGAGGAGAGCTTCACTGCCGCAGCCACCGCCAGCGCCACCGCTGCTGCGGTCATGCCTTTCACTATGCCCTATATCCCGGGGGCAGCCTGGCTACCCCAGTACTCAGGGGAGTCACATACCCTGAATGACTTTAGAGAAAAGCTGGATAGCCTCTTCCAGGTGTACCCCCTCACAGAAGAGCAAAAAGTGAGCATCCTGGTGGCCCAACTAACCGGGGCAGCCCAAAGGGAGGTAAAGTCCTGGCCGCCTGGGAGGAGGACTGTCGCAGGGATATTAACCCAGCTGAAGGACACCTTTGATACCCGCACCTCAGCTGAGATTAAGCTTAGATTCTACGGGTGCAAACAGCGAGCACATGAGAATATAAGGGACTATGCACTAAACCTACAAGAGGCCCTGAGAGCCATTAAGCAGACCGACCCTGACGGCGTGGGAAACGAGGACAGGCTGTTGACCGAACAATTTATAGAGGGACTATATTGCAATGCCCACCGAACCCAGTTGCGGGCAATGGCCTTACAGGATCCTCATCTGGACTTTGCACAGTTCAAGGACAGAGCCATTCGGGTGCTCCGAGAACCGGCACCGGGTGGCGTTGTGACCCACAGGCGCCCTACTACCGCTTACCACCAGGAGGCGGCGCCCTTGTCGGCAGGGCCTGTGGGGGCTGATGCGCAGGCTTTGAACAATGACCCGGCTCCAGACCTGCACCATCAGGTCCAAGAGCTAGCTAAAAGCGTAGCTGCGCTAACCCGAACTGTGCAGTCTTTACAGGTTGCTGCTCCAGGGAAGATCCAGCTGGCATCCGGACCGGAGGATATCCCGTGGCGTCGACCAAGGAGGACCCCACCGGCCAGAGGAAGACCCAGCGACCGATACAACGAGGACGGACAGCCCATCTGCCGCCGCTGCAATCAACCCGGACATATGGCAAGGTACTGTCCTTTAAACTGGCACAACCTCGGGTAGAGGGCCAACCCCTAGGAATAAGATCACCAGGCCCATCGAACTGGCGTGACAAATATGTGGGAGGACGTCCAGTCTTGCCTGTGGTACTGGATGGCATTCCTATGAGTGCCCTACTTGACACCGGGTCACAGGTCACCACCATCCCGTACGTGCTCTTCAAGCAGTACTGGAATGACTCGGATATAACCCGCTACCCTGACGACGACTTGAGTATCATCGCCAGCAATGGTCAACCCGTGCCACAGATCGGATTCAAAGAGATGACCATTAAAATCGGTAGAGTCGAACTGGCAGCACAGGGACTGATCATTGTAGACATTGACAAGCGCGAGAGTCACCCAAAGATAACGCTAGGAACTAATGTGATTGAAAATTGTCTTGCAGAGGTGATTTTCATTTTACAGCAGGTTGCCAAGAACGCCAGCTCCGGCCAGCAGCGAGTGCTCCAAAAAGAGATCCGGGCACTGATGCGGCGGCAACAGGTGGAACTCTCCGGTGGTGAGATTGGAAGCGTGAGAATGTGTGACCCTTTCCCTATTGCCATGCCCCCAAAAAGTGAAATGATGATTTGGTGCCGGGCAGCTATTGGTCTAAGAGGTAGAGACTACCAAGCAATGGTAGAACCCGTCTACTCAGACAGTAGGCCCACCATTTTGACAGCACGGGGGGTGGTTGATGTACGCCATGGGAGGGTGCCCGTTCGCATAATAAACATCGGGAAGAGAGAAGTACACCTGCCCCGGTATGCCACGCTAGCTAAATTGTTCACCATAAACCAGAATTCTGTACAGGCCGTGGAACCCTTGCCTCCATCTCAACCAGAGGAAGGTAACGGCTCTAAGAAAACAATAGAGGACTGGTGTCAGCAACTACATTTGGGTACTGACTCCACTCCCTCACACCAGAAACAGGGAGTCTATCGGGTGGTTCAAGAGTACGAGAGAGTGTTTAGTAAACACCCGTTAGACTTCGGGCGAGTAAAGGGGGTAGAACACCATATCCCCACGGGAGACCATCCTCCCATAAAGGAGAGATACCGACCCGTACCCCCTGCACACTACCAATACGCCAAGGGGATGCTTAGAGACATGAAGGAGGCTGGGGTAATTAGGGATAGCTGTAGCCCCTGGGCAGCTCCACTGGTTTTGGTTAAAAAGAAAGACAACACCATGAGAATGTGTGTAGATTACCGGAAAATCAACCGTATCACACACAAAGATGCGTACCCCTTACCAAGGATAGAGGAGTCTTTGGCTGCTTTAAGATCTGCTAACTTCTTCTCTACTTTGGATCTCACTAGCGGGTCCTGTCAGGTTCCTGTAGCAGAGGCGGACCGGCAGAAGACCGCATTCACCACCCCGATGGGACTTAGCGAGTTTACCTGCATGCAGTTTGGACTCTGCAACGCACCAGGAACCTTCCAACGGTTGATGGAATGCTGTCTGGGACACCGAAACTTTGAGACGGTCCTGTTATACCTGGACGATGTCATCGTCTACTCCAAGACCTACGAGGACCACCTGAAACACCTGGCAGAAGTGTTCGTTGCCCTGGCAAACTACGGCCTGAAGGTGAAACCCTCCAAGTGTCACCTCCTGAAACCAAAGGTGCAGTACCTGGGACACGTGGTGAGTGCTGACGGAGTGGCTCCCGACCCTGATAAGATCACCACAATTAAGGAATGGCCAAGCCCCTCCAGCGTAAAGGAAGTGCGGCAGTTCCTCGGGTTGGTAGGCTACTACCGAAGGTTCATTCCGGGTTTCACCAAAAAGGCAGCTCCTATGCAGGACCTCCTGATAGGCCAGTCCAGGAAGGCCAAGAACCAGAAGCCGCCCTTCAGATGGGAGAAGTTGGAAGAAGAGTCCTTCCGCCAGCTGAAGATGGCCCTCAAGGGGGATGAAATCCTGGCGTACCCTGATTACAGCCAGCCCTTTATCCTCTACACCGACGCAAGTAACATCGGGCTAGGAGCCGTACTGTCCCACATCCAGCAGGGGAAAGAACGGGTAATTGCTTACGCCAGCCGAAAACTGCGACCCACCGAAAGAAACCCTGAGAATTACAGCTCATTCAAGCTAGAATTCCTGGCAGTGGTGTGGGCAGTCACCGAACGCTTTAAGCACTACCTCGCCTCTTCCCAGTTCACCGTGTACACGGATAACAACCCGTTGACACACCTGGATACGGCAAGACTCGGTGCCCTGGAGCAGAGATGGATGGCCCGCCTGTCCAACTTTGAGTTCACAATCAAATACCGGGCAGGACGCTCCAATACCAACGCGGATGCCTTGTCCAGAATGCCAAACCTACCGGACGTAGGGGAAGATCCAGAGGAACTGGAAGAAGTTGAACTTCCCGCGTTCCACCGGCATGGGACTATCCAGTATTCCCACCGTGTAAGGAGTAAGCAATCCGCTACGTTCAACCCCTTACCTCATTACAACTGGGCGGAAACGCAAGACAGTGACCCCGCCGTCCGACTGGTGAAGGAGATGCTGACTCAGCCAGATGCCCGCCTTGACCCAGACGCTCCGGAGGAGGCCAAGCAACTGTGGATTGAGAAGAGTCGACTGTTCCTTTACAAGGGGAAGTTGTGCCGCAGAATGGTTAACTCCCGGACGCATGAACTGATCTGGCAAGTAGTGGTGCCAAGAAGAGACGCGGCTATGGTGCTGGAGGCATACCACAACGGAGCTGGGCACTTCGGATGGAAGAAGCTGGAGTTCCTGCTGCGTGCGCGGTTCCACTGGGTAGGCATGAGAGGAATCATCGAGAGGTGGTGCAGAGACTGTGGCCCGTGCCACCTAAGAAGGAAGGACCGTGCCAGCCAGAAGACTCCCTTGCAGCCCATCATCACCCGACAGCCACTGGAACTGGTAGCCCTGGACCATGTGAAACTGGCTCCAAGCAGATCTGGGTATGTCTACGCCCTCACAATCGTAGATCATTACTCCCGGTTCCTGGTGGTGGTCCCGGTCAAGGACTTAACGGCTCAAACAGCAGCTAGAGCTTTCCAGCAGCACTTCTGCCGTCCACACGGATACCCAGAGCAGGTGCTGACGGACCAAGGACCAGCCTTTGAAGCGGAAGTCTTCCAGGAGTTCTGTACTCTGTATGGCTGCCGGAAGATAAGAACAACACCCTATCATCCGCAAACCAATGGGCTCTGCGAGAAAATGAACCAGGTGGTGATAGATCTTCTGAAAACATTGCCCCTGGAAGAACGCAGTCTGTGGCCTGAGAAACTGCCTGATCTGGTGGACCTATACAACCACATCCTGGTAGGTTCTACCAACTGTACCCCGGCTTACCTAATGAGAGCAAGACCTGGTAAGCTTCCTGTTGATCTGGAGATGGGAGTCCTGACACCCGAGGACACTTCACCAGAAGCAGACTGGGACACAGAAAGGCAGCAGCAGTACCGGAAAGTACAGGAGAGCGTGGAGCGAAGTCTCTGTCAAGCTAGAGAAAGACAGGAGAAGACTTACAACCAGTATGCTCCCGCTGTTCCCCTGGTACCTGAAGAGCAGGTCTTGAAGAGAAAGAGACGCCTCCACAAGTTGGACGACCAGTGGGAGAAGGACCCGTACACCGTACTGCCCTCAAGCCATGAGAACCCGAAAGTCTGCATAATCAGTAAGGACGGAGGAGAAACCACAGCCATTGTCTCCCGAGATCACCTGAAGAAGTGTCCCGAACAGCTACGAAGCCCTGAAGAAGAACAAGAAGACCCTCGACCCGCAGAGGAAAGGGAAGATATGGTCAGTACTGTGCTCGGAGACTTCCCTCGGTCTTGGACTCAAGTCAATGGCGCTGTTGTGGTACCCGTCCTCACCTTCCTCCAACCAGCATCTCAAGTACCTACAGAGAAACAGGTAGAGCTGGAAGAGCAGCCGGTCCAGGAGGCAGAAGACCCCACACAAGCAGACCAGGAGGATCAACCCTCTGCTTATAGTGAGCCTGCCGTGCCCCTAGTGAGCCAAAGAGCCTGTAGACAGCTGCCCAGTTTACCTTTGACAGCTCCTACACCCCGTAGCTCAGGACCAGTCAGTCAGCTCCGTAGGTCCACTAGAGCCACTAGAGGCCAGTTGCCCGTACGTTGGAGGATCTAAGTGTTTAGACTGTTTATTTGTATTTACCTGTTTTCTGTTACCTGTAAATAATTGTGTATTTTTAGTTATTTTATAGGTGTCATTTAGGGATTATCCGGAATCCTTTGTACATATGTTTGGAGCGTAACCCAGGAAAGGACAAAGACTGTTAAGGACTCGGGGCAGGACAGACCCCTACCTGGTTACGGCTCCCGGTCTCTTGGTGAAATGGACACCTTTGTTTTCTTCAAAGACTGCACCCGGTTGCGGACATGCCGTGACCATCCTAATGTGTTCTTCTTTATTGTACTGTTTCTGTTTTTACTTGTTATGTTTTACAAAAATATGTTTAGTCCCGGAGTACTAAATTTTACTAGGGGGGAATGTGGCACCCCAGGGGTCTGGTTTCCACAGTAATAGCAATATTACGTCTGTGAGCAGGTGGGAGGTTTCCTGGTCAGACATCCTATGCATGCCTCACCTCCTGCCCAGTCCTGGGAGGGGAAGAACTTCCCCTATATAAAGCTGGGGCTGAGGCAGGGTTAGAAGAGAGTGAGAGAACACAGACAGAGACACAGTCTGGTCTGTAGTGGAGCAGCTTTAGGAGCAAGAAAGATCAGGAGCTCTGTGGGAGCTGTGCTAAAAGAGATCAGGGGCTGGAAGCTGTAGAGCTCGCCCTGATTGAAGAGTTCTTACCGGACCCGGAGTCCGAGGCTGTGGGGACTAATCCTTACCCAGCAGCAGAAACCGCCCGGCAGGGGATTTCAGGTCCTCTGGCCAAGAAACCCGAAGGCATGGTCACACGCAAGGGACCAGCACCGCCGTCGTGGAGCAGAAGCTACCAGAAGGCCCCGGGTGGATCAGGGAAATGCTGTAGATATAGTATATCTTGACTTCAGCAAAGCATTTGACAAAGTATCTCACACCATCCTTATTGAAAAAATGACCAAGTATGCAATGGACCAGGCAACTGTTAGGTGGATTCATAACTGGCTTAGTGATCGGACTCAAAGGGTGGTTGTAAATGGCTTCACATCCAGCTGGATGAATGTCTCAAGTGGGGTACCACAGGGCTCCGTCCTGGGACCTGTATTGTTCAACATCTTTATCAATGATTTAGATGAAGGAATTGAGGGTAAACTGATTAAATTTGCTGATGACACAAAGCTAGGAGGGATAGCTAATACTAGAGAAGAGAGAGAGAGGATTCAAAAAGACCTAAATAAACTGGAGCAGTGGGCAGCAACCAATAGAATGGTTTTTAACAGGGAAAAATGCAAAGTACTACATCTGGGCAATAAAAATGAAAAAAGCATATACAGAATGGGAGGAATAGAGCTAAGCAACAGTACATGTGAAAAAGACTTAGGTATACTAATAGATCATAGACTGAACATGAGTCAACAGTGTGATGCAGCAGCAAAAAAGGCAAATACAATTCTGGGATGTATTAACAGATGCATACAGTCTAGATCACGTGAAGTCATTATCGGTCTTTACTCCTCTTTGGTCAGACCTCATCTGGAATACTGTGTACAGTTTTGGGCACCACATTTTAAAAAAGACATAGACAAACTGGAGCAAGTTCAGAGAAGAGCGACCAGAATGGTGACTGGTCTGCAAACCATGTCCTATGAGGAACGGTTGCAGGATTTGGGAATGTTTAGCTTGCAAAAAAGAAGACTGAGAGGAGACTTAATAGCTGTCTACAAATATGTCAAGGGCTGTCACATTGTAGAAGGATCATCTTTATTCTCATTTGCACAAGGAAAGACTAGAAGCAATGGGATGAAACTAAATGGGAGGAGACACAGATTAGATATTAGAAAAAACTTTTTGACAGTTAGGGTGATTAATGAGTGGGTGGTGAGTTCCCCTTCAATGGACGTCTTCAAACAGAGGCTGGACAGACATCTGTCTGAGATGATTTAGTGAATCCTGCTTTGAGCAGGGGGTTGGACCAGATGACCCAGGAGGTCCCTTCCAACTCTACCATTCTATGATTCTATGATTCTATGAGTCACCGGCCATACGGGTGAGCACCACACGGTACACTCAGGGACGTGGGCTACTTTTACCAGCCTCTAGCAAGGTAGCCAGAAGAGTACGATTAGTTGGGGAGGCCTACAACTCCGCCTGGCCAGGGAAGATTCCATCTGCTCACGGACTGACCAGGCCCCGATCGCTAGCCAGTACTCCGGGAGGGTCTACCTTTGCCACCAGTAAAGACCCTGAACTACACCGCACCGTCTCTGAGTGTTTCATCATCCACATCCGCTGCCCTGAGGCCATACCCCTCCCGTTGGGGGTTATACCATCCCCGCTGCACAACCGTACCACCGGCCTCAGCGGTCTGCCCTGCAGCGGCGGTCTCATGACTGCATTCAACGGGTGGCGTAGTCGAGCAATATAACATCTACTGCTAAATACTGCCGCTCAGTTTGACTCCCTGGGCACGGACCGGGTCACCGCCACGAGACTACTACCCCCATCTGATCCGGCTCCGGGTAAGCCCGGGTAAGCCCCCGTGCGCGCGATGCCGCACGACACAGCAGGCCCAGGGGCGCGTCAGAAGCTTTAACCCCTTTCTGACATTGTGCATAATAATACGTCCCTGTGCCCTGGGCCTTATGGACCAGGTACGTATTATTACGACACAGGCTGTGCGGGATCAATCGCCACCGGTTGTCAGCTGATTTTGACAGCTGACACCCGGCACTTTAACCCCCTAAATGCTGCGATCGCAGCATTTAGCAAGTGAGTGGAGGGACAGAAGCACCTCTGCTCTTGGATCGGAGACCCTGCGCTGTCCTCACGGGGTCCCGATCGTTGCCATGGTGACACGATGTCATCATGACGACACCTGTGTCACCAGGCACCAGCAAGTTAGTTTGACCATGCGCAGTGCATGATCAAACTAGCTTGTGTCTGCAGCACTGACAGTTTACAAGGTATAGCAGTGATCCTGCACTGCTATACCTTAGAACTGCGATCAGCCTGCTGAAAGTGAAAGTCCCATAGTGGGACAAAGTAAAAAAAGTGAAAAAAAAGTTGTAAAAATATTTTTTTAAAAATAAAAAAATAATAAAAAAATAAAATATTATTATGAAGAAAAACAATAAGAGTACACATATTTAGTATCGCCGCATCCGGAACGACCTGATCTATAAAACTGTCCCACTAGTTAACCCCTTTAGTGAACACAGTAAAAAAAAAAGAATCAAAAAACGGTGCTTTATCATCATACCAACGAACAAAAAGTGGAATAAAACGCGATCAAAGAGACGAATATAAATAAAAATTATACCACTGAAAACATCATCTTGTCCCGCAAAAAGCAAGCCACCATACAGCTCCATCAGCCAAAAAATAAAAAAGTTATAGCTCTTAGAATAAAGCGATTTTTTCTATGAAATAGTTTTTATTGTGTAAAAGCGCCAAAACATAAAAAAAGATATAAATGCAGTATGGCTGTAAATGTACTGACCCGAGGAATAAAGCTGCCTTATTAATTTTACCACACGCAGAGCTGCATAAAAAAAACTAAAAAAACAATTACTGAATTGTTGGTTTTTGTTTATTCTGCCTCCCAAAAATCAGAATAGAAAGCGATCAAAAAATGTCACATGCCCGAAAATGGTACCAATAAAAACATCAACTTGTCCCGCAAAATACAAGCTATCACATAACTCTGTCGACCGAAATATGGAAAAATTATAGCTCTCAAAATATGGCGATGCAAAAACTAGTCTTTGCAAAAAAAAAAGTTTAGTGTGTGACAGCTGCCAAATGTAAAAACCCGATATGAATCTGGTATCACTGTAATCGCACCGACCCGAAGAATAAAGTCATCTAATCACTTAAACCGCACGAGGAACGGTGTAAATAAATAAATAAAACCAATTCTTCACCTGCTGTTGGTTTGTTTATTCAGCCTCCCAGAGTTCGCAATATGGCTCTGCCCACATTTATCCTGTGCTCTACGCTCAGCGCTTACACCGGGGTTTCCATGTAAATCTCTGAAATACGTGATCCAGACGGAGCCTCCGGCGGAAGATTCCCTGTAATGAGGCAGATGGAGGCACCGTCTGGCCTGTGATCCCACGGTGTCCGTCTTTTTATTAGGCGTGAATAAAAGTGCCGTCGGCCACAGTTTTGCGAGCCTCTGATAAAAAGAACACCGCTGAACAGAGGCCACACAGAGTCCAGAGTAATTAACAAATAAAGTAGCACACTGCAAGGCTAAGTATGTAAACATGAAATATGGAATATGAATAGCATTACTGCTGTAGAAAATAGAAATAAATGAGAAATCTTAGCACATAAATTGGCCAATTCATGTGTATCTGGCAGCTGCGGTAAGGCGTTTCTCAGTGCCAGGACCCTACCAATGTGAATACCTCTCTAAGGGACAGGTACACATGAATTGGCCAATTTATGCGCTAAGATTTCTCATTTATTTCTATTTTCTATAGCAGTAATGCTATTTATATTCCATATTTCATGCTTACATACTTAGCATTGCAGTTTGCTACTTTATTTGTTAATTGTATATGGAGGTAGCTTCTCCTAGTAAGCACCTGTTCACACCTATTTCTCGTATTAGAAGTGCCATCAGTTTTTTCTGTTTACAGAGTCCAGAGTTAGGCCGGTTTCACATGTCCTGATATTTCCAGTATCGGAAAAACCGGTACGGGAGATATACGTGTCCATGTGCACCTGTGTGGCAACCGTGTGCCGCATCAGGAGCGCACATTCCGCCACCTGGGAATCAGCAGTACAGTTACCGCTGTTCCCAATCACCGGGTGCTGAATGCTGCCCTCATCATTGTAACCTGCTGGCGCTGTGATCAGCACAACCAAGGGACAATGATGAGAGTAGTAGTCTGCTCCCGCTGTGTCCTAGTGTAAAAATAAGAATAAAATTAAAAAATCCTTATACTCACCTGCCTATCAAAGTAAAAGTGAAGTACCCATAGCTCTTTCTTACATTCAAGCATCTGATGCTGATGCTCAGTCTATGTAGATGGCATCTTAGCTGTTGCTAGGCAACTTCCTTATAAGGTGAGATGCACCTGTAAGATTCCATCACAAGATTCCATCATGACATCACTGCTATTATGACATCATAATTCACAACCACTACTTTTACAAGCGTTTACACTTCAGTGTCACTTTGATACCCCGGTGTCATTGTTGTCAGTGTTTAGCTACTTATCTAGTGATATACTGATTGCGCATTTTATTGAAATGTCTGGAATTTCTCCAGACAGACTTCAGGAGTTGGCACTACTCCAGGGGATTCTTACCACCTATACCCCTAACTGTGTGCTACCACTACCCGATGGTGTCCTCAGCTTCACTTACCGGCTGGTTATGGAGCTTGTACGGGACTGCTTGACCAAATACTACCAAGGAGGTATTACCTCAGAATATCTTCAGCATTTACAGCAGAACATCAGGACATTAGTACAACAGGTAAATAGCAGACAATCTGCACAAATTATTATTATTATGTCTAGTTGGTCTCCCTTACTGTATAGTGGTATTATTGGTAGTAATAAAATTTAGACTTTCTTCAGTGTCAGGCAGGGTCATATTTGTAATAGAGATCCCCATTTTGGGAAGAGGGTGTAAAAGTGCAGCATGAGCCTGTATGATTCAAATGTCAGGGCTAGATTTCATTCCTAGTCCAGTCCTTGTCCCTTAGTAAAGACACTTCATTTAGCACCTTAATCCGGATTTCTTATAAATATGTAATTATGATTTTTATTGTGTATAACAAATATTAATAATTTATCTCAGACCATAGAACTAGCCTCACTGATTAGAAATGTAAAGTACCCACAGTTCTTTCTTACATTCAAGCATCTGGTACTGATGCACAAACTATGGTTTTGCCACCTTAACTATTGCTAGGAAACTTCCTTTCACGGTGAGATGCCCCGTTAAGATTCCATCACAAGATTCCATCACGACATCACTGCTATTATGACATCATAATTCACCACCACTAATTATACAAGTGTTTTTATGCTGTATAAAAAATAATAATAATAATAATACAAATCAAATAATAATAATGGAATACAAGTTTATTTACAGAAAATTGTTCTTTAGATCGACACCAATATAATATATAAAATGTACCAAATGTGTAGTAATTGTAGCTGCAGATAGACAGGAGTAAAATGGTGACATAAATGGCCTCCTCCATTCTGCACTTTCTCTCATGATTTTCCTTTTGTATTTATTTCCATCTTTATAGGCTGAAGAAAAAGCCCAAAGTGGAAAATTGGCCTTTTTTAAACAACTGGCCCAAAATGTCCTGAATATACTGGAGAGTCCGGCCCGCTCACTGGAGCACCTGGTAAGGAGCCATCATTTTCTATATCACATGTCCTTGTCCCCTCCAGGCAGGCACAGGATATTTCATGACCGCCTGTCCCTGCGGCTCCATCATCTGTGATGGCAGTCTGTACTCAGCGGTGGGAGTTTGTATTTCTGCCTCTGTTTTGCTCGATCATCACAATCTTCCTTCTTGTAAATGCTGCAATTCTGATAACAGAGATCAGTTGTATATACAAGTACCTTATATATTATCGTTGATTTACTGGAGGGAGTGGCTGTGTATAGTCCGTCCAATACTGAAATTACCAGTAAATCCAATGTTTAGTCCTTCCTATCTATTGTATATGATAATTTAGTATTTGTGAAATGTTATACTAATTGTACATATTATAACCATCAGGAAACATCCGAAGGTGACTCCGAAGAGGGGCAAACCGTGAACATGCCTGACCCTAATATTAGTCAGTTAGAGCTAAAAACTGATCTGATTGAAGGTAAGCCGATCATCTAATATTTTACATTCAAATATCCAGATATTATAGAGAATGGCAGAGAATATGTAGATTTACTCTTCATTCCCTGTAATGGAGAGGGATCATGTAATTCTACTTCACGCCTGTGTGGTCTTCTCGGCTCCAAAATGAGGGTCATAGATCCCCAATCATGTAATTGTTCAAAAATACCATATTTTGAAGACTATAAGATGCACCGGACCATAAGAAGCAGGTGAAATTTTGGAGCGGAAAATAGGAAAAACATTTTTTTAATAAAATGGTGGAGCAACTTATAATCCAATTTTGTGGTAACTTTTCTAGGGGAAAGGCGGCGGAAAGATGGCAGCAGCAGGAGTGGGGCGATGCTGCACTGAAGTCCCTGCACTTCCATGGTTTTCAATCTGGTGGACCTTGGGAAAATCTCCACCGGAGGTGGCGCATGCACAGATTGAGATCTCGGGAGACAAGATCTCAATCTGCATGCGCCATCTCCAGAATCCATTTTTCCGAAGTCCACCACACTGAAAATCATGGAAGTGCGGAGTCTCCGGCGACATTTTCTGAAAGCCCAGGGGCCGCTGCATCCTTGCACCGCCGAACACCCCCTCCTCCCAGCCTGGGGCCCACAGCATCGCCCCACTCCTGCCGCCGCCAGCTTCCTGCAGCAGTGACCCTGCGTCCTGGGGCCTCGCTTCACCGCAACCCCCCCCCCCCTCAGTAAGCTACGTTGGGATAAGACGCACCCCCATTTTACAGAAAAAAGTGTGTCTTATAACTTGAAAAATACGGTAATCAGATCCTGAACAATCGCCCAGTGTATCTATCTCTGGATGTGCCATAAATACTGTATATTTAGTATGTGCAGAATACCAGATATCTAGTTTTTATATCATTTACAGAGATCTTGTCATGTCCTTCATTATATGGATGTGTTATATATTAAGTACTGATATAGACTGATACATGACATCTTTTCATTATTTTATCATTATTTTAGAAATAACTGTGTCGACGGCCAGTACTGATGGTGGAATATGTGAGACACCAGAGATCCACGAATCTGCCAGTGTAAGTATCAGAGGAGACGTCTGTTTATCATCAGATAACGGGGTATGAATTACACATATAATATTATACCCCAGATGACAATGGGATATCTTTGCTTTTATGTAGATCAGATCTATTGTGAGTAATGATGGCATTGTTATTCTGCCTCTTCTGTGTGATGCCCCTTATCATACCCTGCAGTACAGTGATATCTATGCATGGGGAATATCCCCTTAAAATATAATACTGTCTGTGGAGGGTCCGGCTTGCATCATGTCCTCTACATCTGCTGCAATGTAATCAGCGTGGACATAATATAGAGGAGAAGTTCCTGCATCTGGAGCTTTTATTTTCCTGCAGATTCTATGTCTTAATGTCATTTCTTATTATTTCTAGGCCTTGACCGGATCATTGAACTTGGAGACAAGTCCTAGTAAGACCGACTTTAAACCAATCAAACTGATCAGCAGTGGAGCTTATGGGTGAGCTTTATGTTTGCATAATATACATTTCCTAGTGTTCCTTATGACAATGCTTCTGTCTCTGTGCCCAGCCCGTACAACAGAGAAATGCTCTGAGTCCATACTGTCCACAAGAGATGAGCGAATCAGGCAAAATTCTAATTTGCTTGTTCACGTGGACTTGTGAAAATACGATTCAAGGAGAAATTAATGTCCCTTATTATGCTCTGGGGTCTCACCAGGCCCCAGAACATAATAAGCATAAGAAACATACTTATACTCCCCTTACTGCTCAATTCTCTAGCCCCTCCACTTCTCACCGTCACCCGTCCGGTCCTCACTGCCTCTTCAGTTTGCCACCGCTCACGCTATGCAAGGACTTCAGGCTTTGAGAAGGTCTGAGAGAGTTCTATGCAAGAGCATAAAAAGTCACAACATTGTGACACCGTGACTGTTCTTGCGCTTGTGCATAATCCTCCCAGATCTCATCAATGTTGGAAGTCCCGTCCCAGTATGAGAGGCATTTGGATTTCAGCATTAGCAGCAGAGATTTGAGGATGCGGCAAGGAACGGACGGTTGAGGCGGAGGGGCCGTAGAAGTGAGTATAAAAATTTGTTTATTTTTAAACTTTTTTATGGCCTTTCAAGATTTTGAAAATGGTGGCCAACGCTTGACATTTTGCTAAATCCATGAGTAAGCAAATTACAAAAAACAAAACAAACAAAAAAACAAAACGCCATTTTGGTGAATGCAGAATTTTGCAAAATCTGAGTAGAATTTAATTCCACTCAAATGTGTTAGCTCATGTCTACTGGCCACATCTATATGTCATTATTTAGGTCAGTTAGGACGTGACATAGATGAGGACCTCGCATAGGTCATCATTTATGTTGTGTAACTTGATGGATTTCTACATGGATTTCTAGTGACATCTAGTAGTAACCAGACAATCATGTGATGAGGTTTATAGACAAAATGTTAGTAAGAATTCATTATAAATCATGGATTTTCCTTCTCTCCAGAGCCGTCCACTTAGTGCGACACAAATACACAAGCCAGCTATTCGCTATGAAGAAGCTGGACAAGGAGAACGTGAATATTCCAAGAAGACTTGAACGTGCCTTTCTAGAGAGGGACATCCTAACATTTGCTGATTGTCCATTTGTGGCCTCCATGTTGTGCTCCTTTCCAACTCCTCATCATCTGTGTATGGTCATGGAGTATGCAGCAGGTAAGTCATATCCATTGTGCCTATATCCAGCCTCAATCTGCTTATCTCTAGCATCTTCTCCATAATCTGAATGTGACCACATGGACGGTTACATGTCCATACTGCATTTACTATAAGTTATCTGTTACCAAGATGCCAGGAAAATCATTATCTCTGTGAAAGTCTCTGGTGAATGTCCTCACTGAGAATGGCAAAAATATCCACTGAGGATAAAAGGAGGATTTGACTCAATTCTAACAGTTTGTATAGATGAGCATTTCACAGAGTAATGAATAAGAGGCTTGCAGATGAGGCACGGCTCTGTCTTTTTATATTGGGTCACTCTGCTTTATACGCTCTACATTAGGCCTCTTTCACGCTTCAGTATTTCTGGTACGTGAGGTGACAGTTTACCACACGTACTGGAGACACTGACACATGTGCGCACATGTCAGTGTTTCCACGGACCGTGTGTCCATGTGATCCACACGTAGACATGTCTGTTTTTGGCCAGCAGGACGGATCACACAGACCCATTCAAGTCAATGGTTCAGTGTAAACACATACCGCACACGGATGCCATCCGTGTGACATGTGTCGGCGCCTGGGAATTAGCGATAAAGTTAGCGCCGGGTGCTAAACGCTGCCCTCATCATTGTCCCCTGCCGGCGCTGCGATCAGAACCAGCAGGGGTTAATGATGAGGGTTGTCTTCTCCCAGTGTATTTCTACCTGTAAAAATAAGAATAAAAAAAAAATCTATACCCTCACCTGTCCTAAATGTCCCCCACTGTAATCCATGAGACCGCTCAGCAGAGGAGCCGGGGAGAATGACTCCTGCAGCGAGCGGCCCCGAATCTGCGCTGAGCTCAGCGAGCGGTGTCCTGTCACTCACTGAGCTCAGCTGAGGTCTGGCGTCGCTCGCTGCAGGAGTCATTCTCCCCAGCTCCTCTGCTGAGTAGTCGCATGGATTACAGCAGGAGATACTTAGGACAGGTAGGTGAGTATAAGGTTTTTTTTTTATTTTATTCTTATTTTTACAGGTGGAGACACCGGGAGCAGACTACAACTCTCATTATTAACTCCTGCTGGTGCTGATCGCAGTGCCGGCAGGGGAAAATGATGAGCGCAGCGTTCAGTACCCGGCTTTTGGGAATAACGCTAACTGTACACTGATTCCCAAACGCCGGTACGTGTGCTCCTGATGCGGCACACGGACATCTCCGACACAGGTTTTTCCGGTACCAGAAATATCCGGACGTGTGAAACCGGCCTTATACAGTATATAAAGCAAAACCACAAATGAGACTGCTAACACCTTTAACTAATTATATATTTATTTATTGCAAGATACATAGTATATATAGCTCATACTTTTTTGGCCAGAATAGTGTCTCTTTTTTGTATGAGTTACCTTGTTATTTTTAAATATTTATTCCACGTGACTAATAAAGATTCATGCTTTTATATGGGATGTTGCTTCATTGCACTTATTTGTGCAGCTCTTGCACCTTTGTGGTTTTGCTTCATAGACATTTAGTGCAGTCCTAGTTACTATTCGGGTATGCTCCAATGGAGGGTTTTTTGCATTATTATACAGTATATCTCTGTGTATGACGTCCTGCCCCAATGTCTCTGCTCATTTCTCATTCACACTCCTCATGTGTCATTTACATTGTAACAAACCCTCTCCTGTCATATTTGCTTTCTGCTGTAGGAGGAGACTGTGGCAGTTTTATGAAGAACTATGGGTGTTTACCTGTCCCCTTGGCTCGTCTGTACATTGCAGAAACGGTTCTAGCTGTGGAATATCTGCACAGCTATGGTGTAATGCACAGAGACCTGAAGCCTGAAAAGTAAGTGACACTTGTAGTATAAGAAAGGGGAAAAAAGATATCGTTTATTATACAATCTATTTGCAACTTGGGGCTGACATCCTCTTTTTTTCACAGCCTCCTGATAACGTCAACTGGTCATATTCAAGTTACAGATTTTGGGCTTTCCAAACTCTGCCTCATGAGACCAACATCAGAGATCTACAAGGCTCCAATTGAGGACATCACCAGAGAGTTCCATGATAAGGAGGTAGGCAGGAACTTGTTCTTTACTCATCTCCTCCATTTCTCCTTCTCTTATACTTTCTCATCTAGAAAACGTTTCCACTGATGTTATTTGTCACAATTATGTTCTCTGATCATTATCTCATTCCTCTGTTTTTTCCAGATTGCTGGCTCCCCTCATTACATAGCCCCAGAAGTTATCTTAAAGGAAGGCTATGGAAGGCCAGCTGACTGGTGGTCAATTGGGATCATCCTATATACATTTCTTGTAGGACGTGTACCATTTTATGGGCCTTCCAAATATGACATTTACAGCCATATTGTCAGGGGTAAGTAAAATAATCTGATTGCTGTGTAATGTCATTGTTATTTGAATAGATTAGTTGTGTGATTTAGTTACTTTTGTTAATATAAAAGATTTTTGTTTTGATAAAATAAATTAAGATGTTTCATTTTCTGTAATATTTGCTTTTTACATAACAGATGACATATATTGGAAACTTACTAATTCGGCTTTTCCAGCCACAGCTCGGGATATCATCATTGAGCTGCTCAGAAAAGATCCAGCACAAAGACTTGGGACAGGTAATGTATATAATACTATTATTAATGACTTATTACACCTCTGTGAACAGAAAATGAATAATGAGGATCAGCACTGAGGTTTTGTTCTCTACCAGCTTGGCCATTCCCCATTCTTCATGCTAAGACTTTCAGTACATCTACTTCACTTCGGCTCTGTTACGTCAACCGTTCAGATTAACGCCCCCTTCACACGTCCGTATAAAATCAGTACTGAAGCCAGTACCGGAAAAAAACAGTACTAGTGTCATCAGTGTTTTGAATCAGTGTGCCATCAGTGTGCCATCAGTGTTTTTCCGGTACGGCAAAGAAAAAGAAATGATAAAGTATCTCTTATACTTTGTAATGTTAAACAGATACAGCGTAAGGAAGGCACACAAATGGCACACGGATGCCATCTGTGTGATGTACGTGTTTTTCAGGGTCCCATAGACTTGTATTGGCACTTGTCATCTGTGCTGCCACAAAAAAACAGCAGCATAGATGATAATGGGTACGGGTGGCATACGTGAAAGAAAAATGGATGCCACATGTAGTGCAAACACGGATATGTGTAGGAGGCCTAAGAAACTTGTCTCTTTGACAATAACTATATCACTATTCATTGTTTTCCTTTTCAAGGAGGAGCAAATGAGATCAAATTTCATCCATTCCTGCGTAACTTAGATTTTGACAACCTTCTAAGTCAGAAGTCGCTGTTCATTCCTGATCTTGAGTCAGAAGAGGATACCATCTACTTTGACAGTAAGTAGAATGAGACATCATCTGCAGAAAGCTGCTGTGTGTCTTGTATTTCATTTTAAGTGAGAATCAGTCCCCACCTTGATTCATGATCAAATGGTGACTGTTCAGGACAAAGTATTATGCTAATAATCTCGATTAACTCTTGTACTTTTCAGCTCGATGTAGCAGACATCAACATATTGATTCAGATGAGGGGGACACAAGTGAAGATAATGACTGGCCGGAAAGCCAAAACTTTCTATCATCTTCGCATAGGCTTTCTAAAGTAAGTATGTGACCAATAAGATCCATACAACCTGTAATTAAAATAAAATTGTAAAATATTAAAATATTTTTTTTTCCTCTTTGTATTAGCTCTGTTCCATCCATACCAAGATGATGAACAATGAAGAACCCAAGTCACCTCCAGGGTATTCACCAGAAAGTGCAAAACAGTCAGACATGTGAGCAAATTATTTTTATGGGGTCCATTCTGATATGTGTTCACAACACCAAATTCAAGACGAGTGTAAGTCGATACTAAATCCAGTATCGATGACCACATGATTGCTGATCACCATGTTTCTGACTTGTGATAACGCTGGTGATGAAAGTTGATAACTATGACCAGCTTTAATTTCCAGTTCATTACAGGAAAATAAATATTGCTAGTGATTCTCCATTCTTGCTGGTAGAAGAGGGTCTTGAGCACAGCATCCCCTTCATGTTATTCAGATGTCCTAATGGGCTTTGCAGACAGGTGTTGTATCCGTATCTATTGTTTTCACTTGTAATTTATATGTTTTTCTTCTACCAAACAGACAGAAAGATTCTCCCCCCTCTAAGTCTGAAGACAACCAGACGCAGAAAGATTCTCCCCCTTCTAAATCTGATGACAACCAGACACAGAGAGATTCTCCCCCCTCTAAGTCTGATGACAACCAGACGCAGAAAGATTCTCCCCCTTCTAAATCTGAGGATGACAACCAGACACAGAGAGATTCTCCCCCCTCTAAGTCTGATGACAACCAGACGCAGAAAGATTCTCCCCCCTCTAAATCTGATGACAACCAGACGCAGAAAGATTCTCCCCCCTCTAAGTCTGATGACAACCAGACGCAGAAAGATTCTCCCCCCTCTAAATCTGATGACAACCAGACGCAGAAAGATTCTCCCCCCTCTAAATCTGATGACAACCAGACGCAGAAAGATTCTCCCCCCTCTAAATCTGATGACAACCAGATGCAGAAAGATTCTCCCCCCTCTAAATCTGATGATGATAAGCAGAGGCAGAAAGATTCTTCCCCCTCTAAATCTGATGACAACCAGACGCAGAAAGATTCTTCCCCCTCTAAGTCTGATGATGACAAGCAGTGTTTCACTGCTGAAGGCAGACAGTCATCCATATTGTCAGGTATGTATAGCTCTATAGGTCATTCTATTGCAGCCTGTGTCAAAAAGTGTAATGTGAAAACAGCCCAACATTTCATTTTATAAAAATCCTCACTCTTAGGCTGTGTGCCCACGATGCGTTTTTCAAGCGTTTACGCTGCGGAATTTCTACAGCGTAAACACTTGGGAAACGCTTGGTAAACCTTCCCCCATGGTCTCCAATGCAATTCCGCACTTTCAATGCCCATGCTGCGTATTTTTCCGCAGCGTTTATGCTGCGCTCAAAAATACGCAGCATGTCCATTAATTTTGCGGACGCGCAGCGTAATCGCCGCCATTGACTTGCATTAGAACGCGCTAATTCCGCAAGACTGCATCTGTACTTGCGTAATTGGCGCTTTCTAATGTGCGGATGGTACCCAAGTCTGGAGGAGAGGAGACTCTCATCCAGACCTGGGTACCATAGAATCTGTAAAGAAAAGAATTTAAAATAAAAAATAAAGCTTATAATCACCTTCCGATGTCCTCCCAGTGTTTTGTCCACGCCGTCCGGTCTCTTGCAATGCTCGCGCTGTTGTGAAGGACCTGTCATGACGTCACTGAGTCATGTGACCCATCACATGACTCAATGACGTCACCGCAGGTCCTTCACAGCACCGCGAGCATTGCAAGAGACCGGACGCAGCAGAGATGACACCGGGAAGACACCGGAAGGTGAGTATAATCTTTTTTTTTTCATTTTTTACCATTCTTATTCTTTTTTTTAACTATTACTCGGTCACACTATATAAATCCATGCCGGTTGCATGGATTTAAATAGTGTGACCAACTTGTCAAGCACTTTTCCAAGTGATGCTCAAAATCGTTTGGAAAACTTCTTGAAAAAACGCATGCGAAAGCGCATGTAAAAATGCTGAAAAAACGCTTCTCTCTGGCAGAAAAAACGCATGTAAATCTGCATGTAAATCTGCATACGTTTTTTTCTGCCAGAGAGAGGCAAAAACGCTCTGCATCAAATCTGCTACGTGGGCACATAGCCTCATAGGTTATAATTTTTAATGCATAAGAAGCCATTCAGTCTTCTGCCAAACTGATTCTGAATACTGCACCCATGGCTCCATCTAGGCCTATACTGATCCTTATCACCTTAAGAATGCACTGAGGTTTTAGCTAACTTATTTTAAGATATTACTTGCAGGATGCCGCAGTGTTATCATGTTAATAAGGGGACATAGTTCCCTGGCTAGACACCACATATCGGAAAACCTACAGGTTTCATATTAATCAGTTCACAAGGCAATCTAATTCTCAGACCCTCAGGTGGTTTTATGTATATATGACATATTCTCTCTATTATGGTGCAATAATCAATTACCGGGACTACAGGGTACAAGAATAACAGAATTCTATATAAAGATACAAAGCTAATCTTTTAGGAGTTTATAATATACATCTTTTTCTTGTTTTTTTTATCAGAATCACCAGTTCAGGGGAAAAGAAAATCTGCATCGAAAGATCGACAAAAAACAGAGAAGGTAGAAGAGAGAAGAAGTAGAAGAGGTAAGTGTAACAATAAGCTCCATGTTGCATGATGTCAGTCAGTGAGAAGGAGTCATGTGGAGCAGATATTATCTGTAGGATTACTGACAATGACCCCGTACATCTGTATGGATACGACTCCTCTATCATCCTGTCACAGTGACACTACAGTAGTATCCTCTAATACATACATGTCAAACTCTGGCCCGTGGACCAAACCTGGCCCGCAGGGTGGTTATATTTGACCCACGACAACAGAACCACCACCACTATTTGGGGCCATTATTCTGTATGGAGGACAATGTGGGGCCCATTATACTGTACGGAGGACTATGTGGGGCCATTATTCTGTATGTAGGATTATGTGGGGTCCAAGTTTTTCATTTTGGCCCTCTGTGTGTTTGAGTGTGACATCCCTGCTCTAATATGTAGTCCCATTACTTACATTAGTTATGTCTCTTTGTCTCCTCTCACAGGTTCCACCTTCCGCCGGCTGATATCATCTTGCCGGCGTGGATTATCCAGGGTTGCTCGCTCCATCAGACAAAGCTGCATATTTGCTCCCTGTCATCGGAGCAACACAAACATCTCAATGTGAAAAACCCTTCATGTCTAGTGCCTAGTACAGCATGTCCACCATTAAAGATGCACCTGTGTGGAAGGACTTGTACCATCTACCTGTGGCCTTCTGACCAGCAAGTAACATCTGCAGAAGAAGGCCCTCCAAGAACATCTCTTCATTCTTCCATGTAATTCTTAATAAAAAAAAAACTAAAAAGAATCATTTCAAATTGATTAATGTCCCTTTGCATTTAATGTAATACTACTGACATTTATGGCATATCAGTACTAAACATCATATATGTCTGATGAGAGAATATCGTTTCCATGTTTCATGTTAATCCTCTAATCCTCAGCCAAAAGTGGAAGAGAAGACCAGTGATTCTGTTACATCTACGAATGACAGTCAATCCAGGGAAAAACACCTTCTGATCCATACATTTTTCAGGCACTCTGATCCTTTTACCTTCATGTGGCTCTACTTAAGGTTTATGTATAAGAACCAGTTGGATTCAGTACTGGGCATCCTGGGGGTCCCAGCAGCCACATCCCAATTGTTCAACTAAAAAAGACATACTGTATTATAGTGTGATATATATATATATATATATATATATATATATATATATATATATATATATATATATATATATATATATATATATATATAGATATATATATATACACACTGTGTGCAGAATTATTAGGCAAATGAGTATTTTGATCACATGATACTTTTTTATACATGTTGTCCTACTCCAAGCTGCATAGGCTTGAGAGCCAACTACCAATTAAGTAAATCTGGTGATGTGCATCTCTGTAATGAGGAGGGGTGTTGGCTAATGACATCAACACCCTATATAAGGTGTGCTTAATTATTAGGCAACTTCCTTTCCTTTGGCAAAATGGGTCAGAAGAGAGATTTGACGGGCTCTGAAAAGTCCAAAATTGTGAGATGTCTTGCAGAGGGATGCAGCAGTCTTGAAATTTCCAAACTTTTGAAGCGTGATCACCGAACAATCAAGCGTTTCATGGCAAATAGTCAACAGGGTCGCAAGAAGCGTGTTGGCCAAAAAAGGCGCAAAATAACTGCCTATGAATTGAGGAAAATCAAGCGTGAAGCTGCCAAGATGCCATTCACCACCAGTTTTGCCATATTTCAGAGCTGCAATGCTACTGGAGTATCAAAAAGCACAAGGTGTGCGATACTCAGGGACATGGCCAAGGTAAGGAAGGCTGAAAAACGACCACCTTTGAACAAGAAGCATAAGATAAAACGTCAAGAATGGGCCAAGAAATATCTTAAGACTGATTTTTCAAAGGTTTTATGGACTGATGAAATGAGAGTGACTCTTGATGGGCCAGATGGATGGGCCAGAGGCTGGATCAGTAAACGGCAGAGAGCTCCACTCCGACTCAGATGCCAGCAAGGTGGAAGTGGGGTACTGGTATGGGCTGGTATCATCAAAGATGAACTTGTGGGACCTTTTCGGGTTGAGGATGAAGTGAAGCTCAACTCCCAGACCTACTGCCAGTTTCTGGAAGACAACTTCTTCAAGAAGTGGTACAGGAAGAAGTTGGTATCGTTCAAGAAAAACATGATTTTCATGCAGGACAACTCTCCATCACATGCATCCAACTACTCCACAGCGTGGCTGGCCAGTAAAGGTCTAAAAGAAGAAAAAATAATGACATGGGCCCCTTGATCACCTGATCTGAACCCCATAGAGAACCTGTGGTCCATCATAAAATGTGAGATCTACAGGGAGGGAAAACAGTACACCTCTCGGAACAGGGTCTGGGAGGCTGTGGTGGCTGCTGCACGCAATGTTGATCGAAAACAGATCAAGCAACTGACAGAATCTATGGATGGAAGGCTGTTGAGTGTCATCATAAAGAAAGGTGGCTATACTGATCACTAATTTTTTGGGTTTTTGTCTTTGCATGTCAGAAATGTTTATTTCTATATTTTGTGCACTGATATTGGTTTACCTGGTGAAAATAAACAAGTGAGATGGGATTATATTTGGTTTTTATTAAATTGTCTAATAATTCTGCACAGTAATAGTTACCTGCACAAACAAATATCCTCCTAAGATAGCCAAATCTTAAAAAAACCACTCCAACTTCCAAAAATATTAAGCTTGGATATTTATGAGTCTTGTGGGTTGATTGAGAACATAGTTGTTGATCAACAATAAAAATAATCCTCTAAAATACAATTTGCCTAATAATTCTGCACACCGCGTATATCTATATATATAATCGTCTTATCCCGTCTGTCTGTCTGTCTGTCTGTCGGGGAAATCCCGCGTCACTGATTGGTCCAGCAGCGGCCAATCAGCGACGCGGGATTTCAGAAAAAAGATGGCGGCCGTTAGAGGCTCATCTGCGGGACGGAGCTCAGCGGCGATGCAGCCGGGAGATGACTGGCGCGAGGCTCTCATCTCCCGGCCGCTAGCAGCAGAAGAACCCCGACCGGCGAGCAGCCGCTCATCTCCCGGCTTCTCACAGCGGAAGTAGCCGCACAGGCAGTGGCGTTGACCTCCATGCGGCTAGGGTGTCAAGGGAGGACCGGGGAGCGGCGCTGCGGGTCGGGATACTTCTGCTGCGAGAAGCCGCTCATCTCCCGGCTTCTCGCAGCGGAAGTAGCCACACAGGCAGCGGCGCTCCCCGGTCCTCACCAATACGATTCTGCTCCCCGGTCCTCACCTATACGATTCGCTGATTGGTCGCGGTCTCTGGCCGCGACCAATCAGTGATCTTGGCGCAAAAGTTAAACACCGCTGTGCTGATTGGTCGCGGCCGCTGCCCGCGACCAATCACCGATTTGGACGCCACATTTAAATAGCGGCCACGACCAATCACCGATCTTGGCGCAACATTTAAACACTGCTGTGCTGATTGGTCACAGACGCTGCCCGCGACCAATCAGCGATTTTGGCGCCAAATTTAAACACTACTGTGCTGATTGGTCGCGGACGCTGCCCGCGACCAATCAGCGATTTTGGCGCCAAATTTAAACAATGCTCTGCTGACTGGTCGCGGATGCCAGCCACGACCAATCAGCGAGATTGGCGCCAAATTTATACAACGCTCTGCTAATTGGTCGCGGACACCAGCCACGACCAATCAGCGAGATTGGCGCCAAATTTAAACAATGCTCTGGCGCCAAATTTAAACAACGCTCTGCTGATTGGTCGCGGCCGCCAGCCGACCGCGACCAATCAGCGAGATTGGCGCCAAATTTAAACACCACTCTGCTGATTGCGCCCAGTCGGCCGCATACATATTCTAGAATACCCGATGCGTTAGAATTGGGACACCATCTAGTATATATATAAATATATTCACTTGTGGAAAACCCTTTTAACTAGGGCTGTGGTGTCAGTAAGTCAAATTTCCAACTATAATAATTACTAATACCAAATATACTGCAACAAATAATAGTAAATATTCAGCAATTTATGCATGAAAATAATTTATAATATACAATATTAACACTATATAAGTATTTACATTTTTTTCTACCTGCAGTTGGAGTTGGTACGTTCTTCTGATACTAACTCCACAGCTCGGCTTTTCCTTCTTTCCTGCTCCTCTAACATAAAAGTACAGCAATTAATTACGACAAGTTAATCATTTAAATGCTGCTGTCAATCTCTGACAGCAGCACGTAAATGTAACCAGTGCCACTGCTTCCATTTACCAGCTCCCATCTGTGCCCTGTGACATGATCTCGGGGGCTGATGGGTCACTAGGACAGTGAGGGCCCTGTGCCCGCTGTCTTGGTGCTCCTCTGGAGCTCATCTATATGCTGAGCTTCAAAGGAGACCGAGATTTAGGCTACCGTCCCACTATCAGTATTTGGTCCAATTTCACCACAAATGGATTTTTTTCCCCATTTTTAGTACATTGAATAGTAAAATGAATCATTCAAAACTACAAGTAACCCCAAAGTCATGCCAGTTTCCATGGCCCAGAAGATTCTCTGAAGGAAGAGTGTCATTGGGTGACTGCTTCTTTGGTAAATACCATAAACATTAGCACTTAAAAAGGTCCATATGTCTGGAACCGTATAGATGATTTCGAAAGAAGCAAAAAAAAGCTCAGTGATAAGAAACAGATGATGGTTATTAATGAAACACACTAACTGGGTCACATTTAAAAGTGGTGTACCCCAGGAGTCAGTATTGGGACTTCTATTTAATACAATTATTAATGACCTTTTGGGGGGTATACAGAGTAAAATTTCAATATTTTCAGATGATCGTAAACTCTGCAAGGTTATCAGTACATAGGAGGATAATGTAATTTTACAGAGGGATTTATGTAAGCTTGAGGTTTGGGCTGAAAAATGGCAATTGAAGTTTAATGTAGATAAATGTTCTTGCTTGGGACAAATTACAATGTACAATTATGTACTAAACACTGGGAAAACCATCACTGGAAAAGACTTGGGTGTATGGGTGGACAGCAAACTCAACTTTAATAACCAGTGCTAGGCCGCTGCTGCCAAGGCAAATAGAACCATGGAAGCATTAAAAGAGGCATAGATGCTTATGATAAGAACATAGTTTTGTCTGTATACAAGTCACTAATTCAGCCACATTTAGAATACTGTGTATAATTTTGGTCTTTGGTGTATAAGACGGACATAGTTGAACTAGGACGTATGCAGACAAATGCAACCAAGGTTATTAAGGGAATTGGTGCACTGCAATTCCAAGACAGGTTATCAAAGTTAGGGTTATTCAGTTTGGAATAATGAAGGTTTAAGGGCGATCTTATTACAATGTACAAATATAAGAAGAAACAGTATAGAGATCTTATTAAGGAACTTTTTACATATAGACCTTCAACGATGACAAGGAGGCACCCTCTCCTACTAGAAGAAAGATGGTTTCTCAGTCATCATAGATGGCGATTCTTTACTCTAAGAATAGTGAAATTACGGGACTTTCGGGAACATAAACATCACAGTAAAAGATAATGCCTTACCAACACCAGGTCAGATTACCAGTGCACCGCAGGATGCAGCAAGCCTCCATGATAAAGGCGGGGGCAGCACATGTGCAAAATACTAATGCCGACAGCCACTCACTAACCTACCAATTCTTGGAGGGGGTGGCTGTGTAGTATTATGCATGCACACCGATGGAGTTGTGAGCTTGCGTATTTTGGCCAAAATATCGTCCAATACCTCATGTGGTGTACTTATCTTATATACTATTTTTCATCTTTTTTGCACATCTTTTTGCAGGATGCAGCCAGGCCTCTTTAGTGTTGGCTGGGTGAATTGGGGCGTCTGTCCTGTGGGGGTGCATGTATATAGTTCTGGGCAACCCGCCTGATCTAATACTATGGGCGTCATCAATACGCTGCA
>NW_027362833.1:1502500-1537500 GCF_046119375.1 Phyllobates terribilis
ATATAAGGCCCCATACGGAATACTGGCCCCCATATAAGGCCCCATATGGAATACTGGCCCCCATATAAGGCCCCATACGGAATACTGGCCCCCATACGAAATACTGGCCCCCATATAAGGCCCCATACGGAATACTTGCCCCCATATAAGGCCCCATAAAGGAATACTGGCCCCCATATAAGACCCCATGAAGGAATACTGGCCCCCATATAAGGCCCCATACGGAATACTGGCCCCCATATAAGGCCCCATACGGAATACTGGCCCCCATGTAAGGCCCCATACGGAATACTGGCCCCCATATAAGGCTCCATACGGAATACTGGCCCCCATATAACGCTCCATACGGAATACTGGCCCCCATATAAGGCTCCATACGGAATACTGCCCCCCATATAAGGCTCCATACAGAATACTGGCCCCCATATAACGCTCTATACAGGATACTGGTCCTCTTATAAAGCTCCATACAGGATACTGGCCCCCATATAACGCTCCATACAGGATACTGGTCCCCTTATAACGCTCCATACAGGATACTGGCCTCCATATAATGCTCCATGCAGGCTGTTACCCCCCACATAATGCCCCATACAGGCTGTCTCCCCCCTTATAATGCTCCATGCAAGCTGTTACCCCCCACATAATGCCCCATACAGGCTGTCCCCCCACCGTATAATGCTCCATGCAGGCTGTTCCCCCCACATAATGCACTAAGCAGGCTGTCCCCCCCCCTTATAATGCCCCATGCAGGCTGTTCCCCCCTTATATTGCCCCATGCAGGCTGTCACCCCTCCTCTTTATAATGCCCCATGCAAGATGTCACCCCCTCTCTCTATAATGCCCCAAACAGGATGTCACCCCCCCTCTTTATAATCCCCAATCAGGATGTCACCCCCCCTCTTTATAATGCCCCATTCAGGATGTCACCCCCTCTCTTCATAATGCCCCATGCAGGATGTCACTCCCCTCTGTTTATAATGCCCCATGCAGGATGTCACCCCCTCTCTTTATAATGCCCCATGCAGGATGTCACCCCCTCTCTTTATAATGCCCCATGCAGGATGTCACCCCCTCTCTTTATAATGCCCCATGCAGGATGTCACCCCCTCTCTTTACAATGTCCTATGCAGGATGTCACCCCCCTCTCTTTATAATGCCCCATGCAGGATGTCAGCCCCCCTCTCTTTATAATGCCCCATGCAGGATGTCACCCCCTCTCTTTATAATGCCCCATGCAAGATGTCACCCCCTCTCTTTATAATGCCCCATGCAGGATGTCACCCCCTCTCTCTATAATGCCCCATGCAGGCTGTCACCCCCTCTCTCTATAATGCCCCATGCAGGATGTCACCCCCCCTCTCTTTATAATGCCCCATGCAGGATGTCACCCCCCCTCTCTTTATAATGCCCCATGCAGGATGTCAACCCCCCTCTCTTTATAATGCCCCATGCAGGATGTCACCCCCCCATATTATGCCCCATGCAGGATGTCACCCCCCCCCATATTATGCCCCATGCCTCCATACATTAAAAAAAAAATCAAATACTCACCTCCCTCCTCACCTGCTGCAGCTGCTCGGGTCGGGACTCCAGCATTGGCGGCGTCTTTCCGCTCTGTGCTCCCTGTGACAGCTCAGGGGGAGGGCGCGGTGGAAAGACTTCACCGCACCCTCTGACCTGAGACGTCACAGAGAGTGCAGAGCAGGAAGACGGCGGATCTGCAGAGGCACGGGGAGAGGTAAGTATCCGGCTGCCGGGGCCCTGAGCAAGCGGGGGAGAAGGGCGGGCGCTGACACCGCTCTCCTCCGCCCATAGCCCAACGGGGTGCGTGACCGCCAGTGGGCCCCCCTGCCTGCTCAGGGCCCCGGCACTTGCCCGGGTGCGCCGGGTGCTGACGCCGGCCCTACTTATATCCTACCTGCCTTTTCAATCATAGGGGCGTGCTTGTCATATTCAGTCAAGGGCGAGCGCAGCATTCACTCACTGCTGGCGCCGTCCATGTATTTGAATCCTGTTCCTGACCAGCGCTGATATTGTGGGACGCAGGCGCACTTGTAGATGTCCGGCCGCCTGCGCAGTGAGGCTCTGTGATTACCAGATTCACTGCGCATGCTCTGGGAACATAGCGCGTTAAAGCGCATGCGCAGTGAGGCTGTGTGATTATGACTTTTTCTTCACTTTGAAAATTGTTTAAGTTGGCTGAGGGACTGGGTGGTTTACCTAGGACAAGGAATGGCCATGTGTAAGAAAAACCGCTACTGATTGTAAATTACAGATTCTGTTAACTACAATAAATAAGTTGGTTAACAAGAAACACTTTGATATAGTGCACTACACAATACAGTTCTCTTTTACACACTGTATAGTTTGCTAAAAGGCACACGTTTTAGTGGGAGAGGCCGAAAAATGAACGAGTAATACAACCGTTTATGGATGCTGTAGTGTGGACCCCTAGAGTCAATTCTCCTGGTGGGCCCTAGGCACCCCAGTCCGACCCTGTATGAGGCCTTTACATGGTATCAACGCCTGCGATGAGAACGCCACATCATAGTAATAGCAGAATCACAAATATAAGATTATATGAACAGATTAAAGCAAGATTTCTATTGCTGGCTGCAGAATGAGTTAACTGGGATATCATCAGTGAGTTTGATCTGACTGGAGAAGTAACTACTCTTGTTTTTATTCTTTTGAGCTCCATTCAGCTAATTTATGATTTATCACCTTCCCTGAGCATACATGGAAATCATGGGGTCCCATAGCAGAAGTAATAATTAAGCCCCCACAAAAAAACATTAATATTCAGCGGGGTCACAGAAGAGCATACCTCACAAGTTTGCAACCCTTCCATAGTAATTTTGCCCCAATTGAAGCCCCCTAGTGTTCCCACGTACTAAGATACTCCTTTAATGGCCAAAAATGTGCCCCCAAACACAGTAAGATACCCCCACAGTGAATTTCTCCACTGTACCCTCCACACATACAGTATGATGACTCTACAGTACCCCCGCAAAGTATGATAAACCCCAGTGACCTCTACACAGTATGATGGCCCCCGCATAACCCTCCACACAGTATAATGGACCCCGCACAGCCCTCCACACTGTATAATGGTCCTCATACAGTGTAATGGCCCCCACTATCCACCCAAGCAGTATAATGACCCCCATCAGCCACTTATACAGTATAATGCCCCTCACCACACAGCCCTCCAAATAGTATAATGGCCCAAACACAACGCTCCAAATAAAATAATAGTCCTCACATAAGCCTCTAAACAATATAATAGTCCCCACCCAGCCCTCCAAATAATATAATGGACCCCACATAGGCCTCCAAATAGTATAATAGTCCCCATACAGCTCTTCAAATAATAGAACGGTCCCCACATAGCCCTCCAAATAGTATGATAGCCTGACACATAGCCATTCAAATAGTAGTATAATGGCCCCCACAGAGCACTACAAATAGTATGATGCTCCCCACATAATCCTCCAAATAGTAGAATGATGGCCCCCACATAGTTCTCCAAATAGTATGATGGTCCCCAAGACAGCCCTAAAATTAGTATTTTAGCACCCCAAATATGATGATGCCCCCCAAATAACCCTTCAAATAATATGATGGCCTCCAAGTAGCCCTACAAATAGTATCATGGCCTTCCAGTTTGCCCTCCAAATAATATGATGGCCCTCACAAACTACTTATTAATTAAAAAAAAAATACTCACCTCTCCCCATTCCCCTGCTGTTCTGGTCTTTGCAGCATGTGGTTTGAAACTATGCTCAGCTCGGCACAGTGGACGCGATTTTGGGACATTATCACGTCCACTGAGCTGAGACATCAGAAGCACAGAGGAGAATGATGGAGGAGGGAGCAGACGGTTCCCTCCTCCATCATTCCTTTCAATTGTATCTGCATCCAGAATGTGGATACAGTTGAAAGTGTGATGCTGGATGCGGGGGGCCCGATGCCTGTGCTGACATCGCCACCTGTCTCACAGTTGCAAAGCAGCTGCGGGGTCTGCCGTTATTAGCGGTATGCCAGTGCCATTGTTATGTGACATGAGCCCCGGGAGAGCCAGTGCCGAGACAGCTGGTACAACACCAACACCGAAGGTGAATATAAGTGTTATTTTACTGGGGAGAAACATAGGGATTTAGAAGGGGTTGTCTGATTAGTGGACATCCCCTTTAAGTAATCAAGTTCATTAAAGGGGTTGTCCACTACTGCACATCCCCAGCTTATTACATTTAGGACTTCAGCACCGCTTTTTCCGGACATTGCTATGACTTGTTATGTCCTCTGCAGCCAATTAGCAGATGTTGGTCAATAGTCTGTCAGGACGGACATCTGCTCTGAAGAAATAGAGTTTTTGAGACTTGTAGACATTATGGAATAACGTCCATAAAAATATCCCAAGCCGGTATTGGTCCTCCAAGAAGCATGAAGCCCTCGCTGCTACTAACTTACTCCCATACCTGGATCTACCTAGATGATGAAAACACTTGGACTGTAAGGTACAAATCAGGTGAAATTATGAAACCTGGAGGGAATGTCACTTCAGGTTGTGCGTAGATATCCGTAGATAGAAGTCGTTATTTATCCGCCATTAATGAAATGTTTTGTCCATTTTTGCTCCACAAATCTGAGGCCGATGAATGGGGGAATGGCACCAATGCTATGGAGAATGCCTTGAAAATTGAAAAGGGCGTAAATAAGGCTCTGCTGGACCTCCACAAGATTGCTATGGACCATGCGGACCCTCATGTAAGTGACTCCCCCATAGCGTATAGATACCGCGTGTTCATTTTATAAAATATCCTCCATGAAGGAACAGTTCATGTATCTTCTGTGACCTCCATATTGTGCTGTTCCTGGAAATGTAATACCACCTGACTACTAGATGTCACGTTCCCCTTTATAATGGGGGGTGTTCCAACACAAGCTGCATATTATGGCACTGTTATAAAGCTATGGGACAATTCATTAGTGTATTTGCACCTTTTTTTTCTAGTTTTTAGTGTTTTTCATTTGCGCCTTGTTCTTCTTTTAATTTGCGCCTTTTTGAAGTCTGCAGCGTTCCCTTTTTTTTCATTGATCATTATGGGGTTTCCGGCTAATTATCTAATTGTGACTTTTTAAAAAGTTGTCACATTTTTACTCAAATATATTTCAAGTGATTTTGTGTTCTGTAGTCCGGGAGGTTTTTTTGCACAAACTTTGCAACATTTTAGCATGCCACTTTTTTGCGATACAAAGACACAAAAAGGTTTAAAGACAAAAAAAATACAGTTTTGATTTTGGGCAAAATCCATGAACCAGGTGCGCCACTTTCAGGAATTTGGCACAAAAAAATCAAATGATACAAAAGAGAAAAGGGACTTGAAAAAATACAATGTTGTATTGGGCCCTATGACGGCACAGCACAGATTTTAGTAAAGGTTTTGCAGGATTACTAAGAGGGGTTCACATGCTATCAATTGTTAAAAAAACAAGCAAAATGATGACTCGGACCCTCTGATTTTCGAGGTATAAGACTACGTCCCCACAATGAGCTTCTAGTGAGTTTTAGATATAGCAGATTTTCTGCCCCATTAAGTAAAATAGGTTACTTGAATTTTTTTCGAAAATATACAGCATAAAAAACTCACCCAAAACTCATTGTGAGAACGTAGCCTAAGGGTATGTGCACATCATTTAGACGCCGGTGAGTTGTCCTTGGTGAAGCTCTGCCACCGGTGGTTTTCACTCTATACTTTAAAGGGAACCTGTCATGTCCCTAAACGCTATTAACCTGCAGATATGGGGTTAATCTGCAGGTTTATAAAGCTGCCGGGCGTCTTACTGAAAGGCCGGCTACCGGGAGGAAATGCACTTTATTCCCCACGGCAGCCTCCAGCTTTCAGTCATAGAGGCGCGGCCGGCGTGGCTTCAGTCATTGTTCAGTACATAGTGAGCGGCGGCTATAACCGCACCCTGGCACTGACTGACAGCCGGCTAAGCGGCCCCTGTAACCGCTCCCTGTAAAGACTGACAGCCGGATCTGTACTGATGTACTGCTGAGCTGTCAGTCAGTGCCGGGGCGTTGTTACAGCTGCCGATCACTGTATATTGAGCGGTGTCTGAAGTTGCGCCGGAAGTGTGGCACCCCAGGGGTCTGGTTTCCACAGTAATAGCAATATTACGTCTGTGAGCAGGTGGGAGGTTTCCTGGTCAGACATCCTATGCATGCCACACCTCCTGCCCAGTCCTGGGAGGGGAAGAACTTCCCCTATATAAAGCTGGGGCTGAGGCAGGGTTAGAAGAGAGTGAGAGAACACAGACAGAGACACAGTCTGGTCTGTAGTGGAGCAGCTTTAGGAGCAAGAAAGATCAGGAGCTGTGTGGGAGCTGTGCTAAAAGAGATCAGGGGCTGGAAGCTGTAGAGCTCGCCCTGATTGAAGAGTTCTTACCGGACCCGGAGTCCGAGGCTGTGGGGACTAATCCTTACCCAGCAGCAGAAACCGCCCGGCAGGGGATTTCAGGTCCTCTGGCCAAGAAACCCGAAGGCACGGTCACACGCAAGGGACCAGCACCGCCGTCATGGAGCGGAAGCTACCAGAAGGCCCCGAGTCACCGGCCATACGGGTGAGCACCACACGGTACACTCAGGGACGTGGGCTACTTTTACCCGCCTCTAGCAAGGTAGCCAGAAGAGTACGATTAGTTGGGGAGGCCTACAACTCCGCCTGGCCAGGGAAGATTCCATCTGCTCACGGACTGACCAGGCCCCGATCGCTAGCCAGTACTCCGGGAGGGTCTACCTTTGCCACCAGTAAAGACCCTGAACTACACCGCACCGTCTCTGAGTGTTTCATCATCCACGTCCGCTGCCCTGAGGCCATACCCCTCCCGTTGGGGGTTATACCATCCCCGCTGCACAACCGTACCACCGGCCTCAGCGGTCTGCCCTGCAGCGGCGGTCTCATGACCGCATTCAACGGGTGGCGTAGTCGAGCAATATAACATCTACTGCTAAATACTGCCGCTCAGTTTGACTCCCTGGGCACGGACCGGGTCACCGCCACGAGACTACTACCCCCATCTGATCCGGCTCCGGGTAAGCCCCCGTGCGCGCGATGCCGCACAACACAGCAGGCCCAGGGGCGCGTCAACTTTTGGCGTAGTCGGCAGGATTCCGTGCCCGCAACCACCGGGTACTGCGCGCCTGAAAAAGAGACTTTTAAACTTACCTGTGGTGAAGATTCCCGCCATCCGACGCCATCTTCCACCTCCTTCCCGCCATCCGTGGAGTTTTCCCGCCGTTGGACGCCATCTTCTGCCTTCTTCCCGCCATCCGTGGAGTTTTCCCGCCGTTGGACGCCATCTTGAAGACGCCGCGCAGGAAGAAGAGGGGCGTGGACTCCGAAAAGCCCGCGAGAACTGAAGCCCCGCCTCACGTCCGGACGTTGCGTAAGGTCCTGGAAGGAGCCCAGCAGACGCCGACGTCATAGGAGTGCGACGGAAGGTCCTCGACCCTGACGATCCACTGCGGAGCCGCGGCCTACGGAAGAGGATCATCGCAAGGTAGGCCACGGTCCACTAGGGGGGAGGAAGATGTCGGATACGGAGGAGAGCTTCACTGCCGCAGCCACCGCCAGCGCCACCGCTGCTGCGGTCATGCCTTTCACTATGCCCTATATCCCGGGGGCAGCCTGGCTACCCCAGTACTCAGGGGAGTCACATACCCTGAATGACTTTAGAGAAAAGCTGGATAGCCTCTTCCAGGTGTACCCCCTCACAGAAGAGCAAAAAGTGAGCATCCTGGTGGCCCAACTAACCGGGGCAGCCCAAAGGGAGGTAAAGTCCTGGTCGCCTGGGAGGAGGACTGTCGCAGGGATATTAACCCGGCTGAAGGACACCTTTGATACCCGCACCTCAGCTGAGATTAAGCTTAGATTCTACGGGTGCAAACAGCGAGCACATGAGAATATAAGGGACTATGCACTAAACCTACAAGAGGCCCTGAGAGCCATTAAGCAGACCGACCCTGACGGCGTGGGAAACGAGGACAGGCTGTTGACCGAACAATTTATAGAGGGACTATATTGCAATGCCCACCGAACCCAGTTGCGGGCAATGGCCTTACAGGATCCTCATCTGGACTTTGCACAGTTCAAGGACAGAGCCATTCGGGTGCTCCGAGAACCGGCACCGGGTGGCGTTGTGACCCACAGGCGCCCTACTACCGCTTACCACCAGGAGGCGGCGCCCTTGTCGGCAGGGCCTGTGGGGGCTGATGCGCAGGCTTTGAACAATGACCCGGCTCCAGACCTGCACCATCAGGTCCAAGAGCTAGCTAAAAGCGTAGCTGCGCTAACCCGAACTGTGCAGTCTTTACAGGTTGCTGCTCCAGGGAAGATCCAGCTGGCATCCGGACCGGAGGACATCCCGTGGCGTCGACCAAGGAGGACCCCACCGGCCAGAGGAAGACCCAGCGACCGATACAACGAGGACGGACAGCCCATCTGCCGCCGCTGCAATCAACCCGGACATATGGCAAGGTACTGTCCTTTAAACTGGCACAACCTCGGGTAGAGGGCCAACCCCTAGGAATAAGATCACCAGGCCCATCGAACTGGCGTGACAAATATGTGGGAGGACGTCCAGTTTTGCCTGTGGTACTGGATGGCATTCCTATGAGTGCCCTACTTGACACCGGGTCACAGGTCACCACCATCCCGTACGTGCTCTTCAAGCAGTACTGGAATGACTCGGATATAACCCGCTACCCTGACGACGACTTGAGTATCATCGCCAGCAATGGTCAACCCGTGCCACAGATCGGATTCAAAGAGATGACCATTAAAATCGGTAGAGTCGAACTGGCAGCACAGGGACTGATCATTGTAGACATTGACAAGCGCGAGAGTCACCCAAAGATAACGCTAGGAACTAATGTGATTGAAAATTGTCTTGCAGAGGTGATTTTCATTTTACAGCAGGTTGCCAAGAACGCCAGCTCCGGCCAGCAGCGAGTGCTCCAAAAAGAGATCCGGGCACTGATGCGGCGGCAACAGGTGGAACTCTCCGGTGGTGAGATTGGAAGCGTGAGAATGTGTGACCCTTTCCCTATTGCCATGCCCCCAAAAAGTGAAATGATGATTTGGTGCCGGGCAGCTATTGGTCTAAGAGGTAGAGACTACCAAGCAATGGTAGAACCCGTCTACTCAGACAGTAGGCCCACCATTTTGACAGCACGGGGGGTGGTTGATGTACGCCATGGGAGGGTGCCCGTTCGCATAATAAACATCGGGAAGAGAGAAGTACACCTGCCCCGGTATGCCACGCTAGCTAAATTGTTCACCATAAACCAGAATTCTGTACAGGCCGTGGAACCCTTGCCTCCATCTCAACCAGAGGAAGGTAACGGCTCTAAGAAAACAATAGAGGACTGGTGTCAGCAACTACATTTGGGTACTGACTCCACTCCCTCACACCAGAAACAGGGAGTCTATCGGGTGGTTCAAGAGTACGAGAGAGTGTTTAGTAAACACCCGTTAGACTTCGGGCGAGTAAAGGGGGTAGAACACCATATCCCCACGGGAGACCATCCTCCCATAAAGGAGAGATACCGACCCGTACCCCCTGCACACTACCAATACGCCAAGGGGATGCTTAGAGACATGAAGGAGGCTGGGGTAATTAGGGATAGCTGTAGCCCCTGGGCAGCTCCACTGGTTTTGGTTAAAAAGAAAGACAACACCATGAGAATGTGTGTAGATTACCGGAAAATCAACCGTATCACACACAAAGATGCGTACCCCTTACCAAGGATAGAGGAGTCTTTGGCTGCTTTAAGATCTGCTAACTTCTTCTCTACTTTGGATCTCACTAGCGGGTCCTGTCAGGTTCCTGAGCAGAGGCGGACCGGCAGAAGACCGCATTCACCACCCCGATGGGACTTAGCGAGTTTACCTGCATGCAGTTTGGACTCTGCAACGCACCAGGAACCTTCCAACGGTTGATGGAATGCTGTCTGGGACACCGAAACTTTGAGACGGTCCTGTTATACCTGGACGATGTCATCGTCTACTCCAAGACCTACGAGGACCACCTGAAACACCTGGCAGAAGTGTTCGAAGCCCTGGCAAACTACGGCCTGAAGGTGAAACCCTCCAAGTGTCACCTCCTGAAACCAAAGGTGCAGTACCTGGGACACGTGGTGAGTGCTGACGGAGTGGCTCCCGACCCTGATAAGATCACCACAATTAAGGAATGGCCAAGCCCCTCCAGCGTAAAGGAAGTGCGGCAGTTCCTCGGGTTGGTAGGCTACTACCGAAGGTTCATTCCGGGTTTCACCAAAAAGGCAGCTCCTATGCAGGACCTCCTGATAGGCCAGTCCAGGAAGGCCAAGAACCAGAAGCCGCCCTTCAGATGGGAGAAGTTGGAAGAAGAGTCCTTCCGCCAGCTGAAGATGGCCCTCAAGGGGGATGAAATCCTGGCGTACCCTGATTACAGCCAGCCCTTTATCCTCTACACCGACGCAAGTAACATCGGGCTAGGAGCCGTACTGTCCCAGATCCAGCAGGGGAAAGAACGGGTAATTGCTTACGCCAGCCGAAAACTGCGACCCACCGAAAGAAACCCTGAGAATTACAGCTCATTCAAGCTAGAATTCCTGGCAGTGGTGTGGGCAGTCACCGAACGCTTTAAGCACTACCTCGCCTCTTCCCGGTTCACCGTGTACACGGATAACAACCCGTTGACACACCTGGATACGGCAAGACTCGGTGCCCTGGAGCAGAGATGGATGGCCCGCCTGTCCAACTTTGAGTTCACAATCAAATACCGGGCAGGACGCTCCAATACCAACGCGGATGCCTTGTCCAGAATGCCAAACCTACCGGACGTGGGGGAAGATCCAGAGGAACTGGAAGAAGTTGAACTTCCCGCGTTCCACCGGCATGGGACTATCCAGTATTCCCACCGTGTAAGGAGTAAGCAATCCGCTACGTTCAACCCCTTACCTCATTACAACTGGGCGGAAACGCAAGACAGTGACCCCGCCGTCCGACTGGTGAAGGAGATGCTGACTCAGCCAGATGCCCGCCTTGACCCAGACGCTCCGGAGGAGGCCAAGCAACTGTGGATTGAGAAGAGTCGACTGTTCCTTTACAAGGGGAAGTTGTGCCGCAGAATGGTTAACTCCCGGACGCATGAACTGATCTGGCAAGTAGTGGTGCCAAGAAGAGACGCGGCTATGGTGCTGGAGGCATACCACAACGGAGCTGGGCACTTCGGATGGAAGAAGCTGGAGTTCCTGCTGCGTGCGCGGTTCCACTGGGTAGGCATGAGAGGAATCATCGAGAGGTGGTGCAGAGACTGTGGCCCGTGCCACCTAAGAAGGAAGGACCGTGCCAGCCAGAAGACTCCCTTGCAGCCCATCATCACCCGACAGCCACTGGAACTGGTAGCCCTGGACCATGTGAAACTGGCTCCAAGCAGATCTGGGTATGTCTACGCCCTCACAATCGTAGATCATTACTCCCGGTTCCTGGTGGTGGTCCCGGTCAAGGACTTAACGGCTCAAACAGCAGCTAGAGCTTTCCAGCAGCACTTCTGCCGTCCACACGGATACCCAGAGCAGGTGCTGACGGACCAAGGACCAGCCTTTGAAGCGGAAGTCTTCCAGGAGTTCTGTACTCTGTATGGCTGCCGGAAGATAAGAACAACACCCTATCATCCGCAAACCAATGGGCTCTGCGAGAAAATGAACCAGGTGGTGATAGATCTTCTGAAAACATTGCCCCTGGAAGAACGCAGTCTGTGGCCTGAGAAACTGCCTGATCTGGTGGACCTATACAACCACATCCTGGTAGGTTCTACCAACTGTACCCCGGCTTACCTAATGAGAGCAAGACCTGGTAAGCTTCCTGTTGATCTGGAGATGGGAGTCCTGACACCCGAGGACACTTCACCAGAAGCAGACTGGGACACAGAAAGGCAGCAGCAGTACCGGAAAGTACAGGAGAGCGTGGAGCGAAGTCTCTGTCAAGCTAGAGAAAGACAGGAGAAGACTTACAACCAGTATGCTCCTGCTGTTCCCCTGGTACCTGGAGAGCAGGTCTTGAAGAGGAAGAGACGCCTCCACAAGTTGGACGACCAGTGGGAGAAGGACCCGTACACCGTACTGCCCTCAAGCCATGAGAACCCGAAAGTCTGCATAATCAGTAAGGACGGAGGAGAAACCACAGCCATTGTCTCCCGAGATCACCTGAAGAAGTGTCCCGAACAGCTACGAAGCCCTGAAGAAGAACAAGAAGACCCTCGACCCGCAGAGGAAAGGGAAGATATGGTTAGTACTGTGCTCGGAGACTTCCCTCGGTCTTGGACTCAAGTCAATGGCGCTGTTGTGGTACCCGTCCTCACCTTCCTCCAACCAGCATCTCAAGTACCTACAGAGAAACAGGTAGAGCTGGAAGAGCAGCCGGTCCAGGAGGCAGAAGACCCCACACAAGCAGACCAGGAGGATCAACCCTCTGCTTATAGTGAGCCTGCCGTGCCCCTAGTGAGCCAAAGAGCCCGTAGACAGCTGCCCAGTTTACCTTTGACAGCTCCTACACCCCGTAGCTCAGGACCAGTCAGTCAGCTCCGTAGGTCCACTAGAGCCACTAGAGGCCAGTTGCCCGTACGTTGGAGGATCTAAGTGTTTAGACTGTTTATTTGTATTTACCTGTTTTCTGTTACCTGTAAATAATTGTGTATTTTTAGTTATTTTATAGGTGTCATTTAGGGATTATCCGGAATCCTTTGTACATATGTTTGGAGCGTAACCCAGGAAAGGACAAAGACTGTTAAGGACTCGGGGCAGGACAGACCCCTACCTGGTTACGGCTCCCGGTCTCTTGGTGAAATGGACACCTTTGTTTTCTTCAAAGACTGCACCCGGTTGCGGACATGCCGTGACCATCCTAATGTGTTCTTCTTTATTGTACTGTTTCTGTTTTTACTTGTTATGTTTTACAAAAATATGTTTAGTCCCGGAGTACTAAATTTTACTAGGGGGGAATGTGGCACCCCAGGGGTCTGGTTTCCACAGTAATAGCAATATTACGTCTGTGAGCAGGTGGGAGGTTTCCTGGTCAGACATCCTATGCATGCCACACCTCCTGCCCAGTCCTGGGAGGGGAAGAACTTCCCCTATATAAAGCTGGGGCTGAGGCAGGGTTAGAAGAGAGTGAGAGAACACAGACAGAGACACAGTCTGGTCTGTAGTGGAGCAGCTTTAGGAGCAAGAAAGATCAGGAGCTCTGTGGGAGCTGTGCTAAAAGAGATCAGGGGCTGGAAGCTGTAGAGCTCGCCCTGATTGAAGAGTTCTTACCGGACCCGGAGTCCGAGGCTGTGGGGACTAATCCTTACCCAGCAGCAGAAACCGCCCGGCAGGGGATTTCAGGTCCTCTGGCCAAGAAACCCGAAGGCACGGTCACACGCAAGGGACCAGCACCGCCGTCGTGGAGCAGAAGCTACCAGAAGGCCCCGGGTGGATCAGGGAAATGCTGTAGATATAGTATATCTTGACTTCAGCAAAGCATTTGACAAAGTATCTCACACCATCCTTATTGAAAAAATGACCAAGTATGCAATGGACCAGGCAACTGTTAGGTGGATTCATAACTGGCTTAGTGATCGGACTCAAAGGGTGGTTGTAAATGGCTTCACATCCAGCTGGATGAATGTCTCAAGTGGGGTACCACAGGGCTCCGTCCTGGGACCTGTATTGTTCAACATCTTTATCAATGATTTAGATGAAGGAATTGAGGGTAAACTGATTAAATTTGCTGATGACACAAAGCTAGGAGGGATAGCTAATACTAGAGAAGAGAGAGAGAGGATTCAAAAAGACCTAAATAAACTGGAGCAGTGGGCAGCAACCAATAGAATGGTTTTTAACAGGGAAAAATGCAAAGTACTACATCTGGGCAATAAAAATGAAAAAAGCATATACAGAATGGGAGGAATAGAGCTAAGCAACAGTACATGTGAAAAAGACTTAGGTATACTAATAGATCATAGACTGAACATGAGTCAACAGTGTGATGCAGCAGCAAAAAAGGCAAATACAATTCTGGGATGTATTAACAGATGCATACAGTCTAGATCACGTGAAGTCATTATCGGTCTTTACTCCTCTTTGGTCAGACCTCATCTGGAATACTGTGTACAGTTTTGGGCACCACATTTTAAAAAAGACATAGACAAACTGGAGCAAGTTCAGAGAAGAGCGACCAGAATGGTGACTGGTCTGCAAACCATGTCCTATGAGGAACGGTTGCAGGATTTGGGAATGTTTAGCTTGCAAAAAAGAAGACTGAGAGGAGACTTAATAGCTGTCTACAAATATGTCAAGGGCTGTCACATTGTAGAAGGATCATCTTTATTCTCATTTGCACAAGGAAAGACTAGAAGCAATGGGATGAAACTAAATGGGAGGAGACACAGATTAGATATTAGAAAAAACTTTTTGACAGTTAGGGTGATTAATGAGTGGAACAGGCTGCCACGAGAGGTGGTGAGTTCCCCTTCAATGGACGTCTTCAAACAGAGGCTGGACAGACATCTGTCTGAGATGATTTAGTGAATCCTGCTTTGAGCAGGGGGTTGGACCAGATGACCCAGGAGGTCCCTTCCAACTCTACCATTCTATGATTCTATGATTCTATGAGTCACTGGCCATACGGGTGAGCACCACACGGTACACTCAGGGACGTGGGCTACTTTTACCAGCCTCTAGCAAGGTAGCCAGAAGAGTACGATTAGTTGGGGAGGCCTACAACTCCGCCTGGCCAGGGAAGATTCCATCTGCTCACGGACTGACCAGGCCCCGATCGCTAGCCAGTACTCCGGGAGGGTCTACCTTTGCCACCAGTAAAGACCCTGAACTACACCGCACCGTCTCTGAGTGTTTCATCATCCACATCCGCTGCCCTGAGGCCATACCCCTCCCGTTGGGGGTTATACCATCCCCGCTGCACAACCGTACCACCGGCCTCAGCGGTCTGCCCTGCAGCGGCGGTCTCATGACTGCATTCAACGGGTGGCGTAGTCGAGCAATATAACATCTACTGCTAAATACTGCCGCTCAGTTTGACTCCCTGGGCACGGACCGGGTCACCACCACGAGACTACTACCCCCATCTGATCCGGCTCCGGGTAAGCCCCCGTGCGCGCGATGCCGCACGACACAGCAGGCCCAGGGGCGCGTCAGAAGCTTTAACCCCTTTCTGACATTGTGCATAATAATACGTCCCTGTGCCCTGGGCCTTATGGACCAGGTACGTATTATTACGACACAGGCTGTGCGGGATCAATCGCCACCGGTTGTCAGCTGATTTTGACAGCTGACACCCGGCACTTTAACCCCCTAAATGCTGCGATCGCAGCATTTAGCAAGTGAGTGGAGGGACAGAAGCACCTCTGCTCTTGGATCGGAGACCCTGCGCTGTCCTCACGGGGTCCCGATCGTTGCCATGGTGACACGATGTCATCATGACGACACCTGTGTCACCAGGCACCAGCAAGTTAGTTTGACCATGCGCAGTGCATGATCAAACTAGCTTGTGTCTGCAGCACTGACAGTTTACAAGGTATAGCAGTGATCCTGCACTGCTATACCTTAGAACTGCGATCAGCCTGCTGAAAGTGAAAGTCCCATAGTGGGACAAAGTAAAAAAAGTGAAAAAAAAGTTGTAAAAATATTTTTTTAAAAATAAAAAAATAATAAAAAAATAAAATATTATTATGAAGAAAAACAATAAGAGTACACATATTTAGTATCGCCGCATCCGGAACGACCTGATCTATAAAACTGTCCCACTAGTTAACCCCTTTAGTGAACACAGTAAAAAAAAAAGAATCAAAAAACGGTGCTTTATCATCATACCAACGAACAAAAAGTGGAATAAAACGCGATCAAAGAGACGAATATAAATAAAAATTATACCACTGAAAACATCATCTTGTCCCGCAAAAAGCAAGCCACCATACAGCTCCATCAGCCAAAAAATAAAAAAGTTATAGCTCTTAGAATAAAGCGATTTTTTCTATGAAATAGTTTTTATTGTGTAAAAGCGCCAAAACATAAAAAAAGATATAAATGCAGTATGGCTGTAAATGTACTGACCCGAGGAATAAAGCTGCCTTATTAATTTTACCACACGCAGAGCTGCATAAAAAAAACTAAAAAAACAATTACTGAATTGTTGGTTTTTGTTTATTCTGCCTCCCAAAAATCAGAATAGAAAGCGATCAAAAAATGTCACATGCCCGAAAATGGTACCAATAAAAACATCAACTTGTCCCGCAAAATACAAGCTATCACATAACTCTGTCGACCGAAATATGGAAAAATTATAGCTCTGAAAATATGGCGATGCAAAAACTAGTCTTTGCAAAAAAAAAAGTTTAGTGTGTGACAGCTGCCAAATGTAAAAACCCGATATGAATCTGGTATCACTGTAATCGCACCGACCCGAAGAATAAAGTCATCTAATCACTTAAACCGCACGAGGAACGGTGTAAATAAATAAATAAAACCAATTCTTCACCTGCTGTTGGTTTGTTCATTCAGCCTCCCAGAGTTCGCAATATGGCTCTGCCCACATTTATCCTGTGCTCTACGCTCAGCGCTTACACCGGGGTTTCCATGTAAATCTCTGAAATACGTGATCCAGACGGAGCCTCCGGCGGAAGATTCCCTGTAATGAGGCAGATGGAGGCACCGTCTGGCCTGTGATCCCACGGTGTCCGTCTTTTTATTAGGCGTGAATAAAAGTGCCGTCGGCCACAGTTTTGCGAGCCTCTGATAAAAAGAACACCGCTGAACAGAGGCCACACAGAGTCCAGAGTAATTAACAAATAAAGTAGCACACTGCAAGGCTAAGTATGTAAACATGAAATATGGAATATGAATAGCATTACTGCTGTAGAAAATAGAAATAAATGAGAAATCTTAGCACATAAATTGGCCAATTCATGTGTATCTGGCAGCCGCGGTAAGGCGTTTCTCAGTGCCAGGACCCTACCAATGTGAATACCTCTCTAAGGGACAGGTACACATGAATTGGCCAATTTATGCGCTAAGATTTCTCATTTATTTCTATTTTCTATAGCAGTAATGCTATTTATATTCCATATTTCATGCTTACATACTTAGCATTGCAGTTTGCTACTTTATTTGTTAATTGTATATGGAGGTAGCTTCTCCTAGTAAGCACCTGTTCACACCTATTTCTCGTATTAGAAGTGCCATCAGTTTTTTCTGTTTACAGAGTCCAGAGTTAGGCCGGTTTCACATGTCCTGATATTTCCAGTATCGGAAAAACCGGTACGGGAGATATACGTGTCCATGTGCACCTGTGTGGCAACCGTGTGCCGCATCAGGAGCGCACATTCCGCCACCTGGGAATCAGCAGTACAGTTACCGCTGTTCCCAATCACCGGGTGCTGAATGCTGCCCTCATCATTGTAACCTGCTGGCGCTGTGATCAGCACAACCAAGGGACAATGATGAGAGTAGTAGTCTGCTCCCGCTGTGTCCTAGTGTAAAAATAAGAATAAAATTAAAAAATCCTTATACTCACCTGCCTATCAAAGTAAAAGTGAAGTACCCATAGCTCTTTCTTACATTCAAGCATCTGATGCTGATGCTCAGTCTATGTAGATGGCATCTTAGCTGTTGCTAGGCAACTTCCTTATAAGGTGAGATGCACCTGTAAGATTCCATCACAAGATTCCATCATGACATCACTGCTATTATGACATCATAATTCACAACCACTACTTTTACAAGCGTTTACACTTCAGTGTCACTTTGATACCCCGGTGTCATTGTTGTCAGTGTTTAGCTACTTATCTAGTGATATACTGATTGCGCATTTTATTGAAATGTCTGGAATTTCTCCAGACAGACTTCAGGAGTTGGCACTACTCCAGGGGATTCTTACCACCTATACCCCTAACTGTGTGCTACCACTACCCGATGGTGTCCTCAGCTTCACTTACCGGCTGGTTATGGAGCTTGTACGGGACTGCTTGACCAAATACTACCAAGGAGGTATTACCTCAGAATATCTTCAGCATTTACAGCAGAACATCAGGACATTAGTACAACAGGTAAATAGCAGACAATCTGCACAAATTATTATTATTATGTCTAGTTGGTCTCCCTTACTGTATAGTGGTATTATTGGTAGTAATAAAATTTAGACTTTCTTCAGTGTCAGGCAGGGTCATATTTGTAATAGAGATCCCCATTTTGGGAAGAGGGTGTAAAAGTGCAGCATGAGCCTGTATGATTCAAATGTCAGGGCTAGATTTCATTCCTAGTCCAGTCCTTGTCCCTTAGTAAAGACACTTCATTTAGCACCTTAATCCGGATTTCTTATAAATATGTAATTATGATTTTTATTGTGTATAACAAATATTAATAATTTATCTCAGACCATAGAACTAGCCTCACTGATTAGAAATGTAAAGTACCCACAGTTTTTTCTTACATTCAAGCATCTGGTACTGATGCACAAACTATGGTTTTGCCACCTTAACTATTGCTAGGAAACTTCCTTTCACGGTGAGATGCCCCGTTAAGATTCCATCACAAGATTCCATCACGACATCACTGCTATTATGACATCATAATTCACCACCACTAATTATACAAGTGTTTTTATGCTGTATAAAAAATAATAATAATAATAATAATACAAATCAAATAATAATAATGGAATACAAGTTTATTTACAGAAAATTGTTCTTTAGATCGACACCAATATAATATATAAAATGTACCAAATGTGTAGTAATTGTAGCTGCAGATAGACAGGAGTAAAATGGTGACATAAATGGCCTCCTCCATTCTGCACTTTCTCTCATGATTTTCCTTTTGTATTTATTTCCATCTTTATAGGCTGAAGAAAAAGCCCAAAGTGGAAAATTGGCCTTTTTTAAACAACTGGCCCAAAATGTCCTGAATATACTGGAGAGTCCGGCCCGCTCACTGGAGCACCTGGTAAGGAGCCATCATCTTCTATATCACATGTCCTTGTCCCCTCCAGGCAGGCACAGGATATTTCATGACCGCCTGTCCCTGCGGCTCCATCATGTGTGATGGCAGTCTGTACTCAGCGGTGGGAGTTTGTATTTCTGCCTCTGTTTTGCTCGATCATCACAATCTTCCTTCTTGTAAATGCTGCAATTCTGATAACAGAGATCAGTTGTATATACAAGTACCTTATATATTATTGTTGATTTACTGGAGGGAGTGGCTGTGTATAGTCCGTCCAATACTGAAATTACCAGTAAATCCAATGTTTAGTCCTTCCTATCTATTGTATATGATAATTTAGTATTTGTGAAATGTTATACTAATTGTACATATTATAACCATCAGGAAACATCCGAAGGTGACTCCGAAGAGGGGCAAACCGTGAACATGCCTGACCCTAATATTAGTCAGTTAGAGCTAAAAACTGATCTGATTGAAGGTAAGCCGATCATCTAATATTTTACATTCAAATATCCAGATATTATAGAGAATGGCAGAGAATATGTAGATTTACTCTTCATTCCCTGTAATGGAGAGGGATCATGTAATTCTACTTCACGCCTGTGTGGTCTTCTCGGCTCCAAAATGAGGGTCATAGATCCCCAATCATGTAATTGTTCAAAAATACCATATTTTGAAGACTATAAGATGCACCGGACCATAAGAAGCAGGTGAAATTTTGGAGCGGAAAATAGGAAAAACATTTTTTTAATAAAATGGTGGAGCAACTTATAATCCAATTTTGTGGTAACTTTTCTAGGGGAAAGGCGGCGGAAAGATGGCAGCAGCAGGAGTGGGGCGATGCTGCACTGAAGTCCCTGCACTTCCATGGTTTTCAATCTGGTGGACCTTGGGAAAATCTCCACCGGAGGTGGCGCATGCACAGATTGAGATCTCGGGAGACAAGATCTCAATCTGCATGCGCCATCTCCAGAATCCATTTTTCCGAAGTCCACCACACTGAAAATCATGGAAGTGCGGAGTCTCCGGCGACATTTTCTGAAAGCCCAGGGGCCGCTGCATCCTTGCACCGCTGAACACCCCCTCCTCCCAGCCTGGGGCCCACAGCATCGCCCCACTCCTGCCGCCGCCAGCTTCCTGCAGCAGTGACCCTGCGTCCTGGGGCCTCGCTTCACCGCAACCCCCCCCCCCCTCAGTAAGCTACGTTGGGATAAGACGCACCCCCATTTTACAGAAAAAAGTGTGTCTTATAACTTGAAAAATACGGTAATCAGATCCTGAACAATCGCCCAGTGTATCTATCTCTGGATGTGCCATAAATACTGTATATTTAGTATGTGCAGAATACCAGATATCTAGTTTTTATATCATTTACAGAGATCTTGTCATGTCCTTCATTATATGGATGTGTTATATATTAAGTACTGATATAGACTGATACATGACATCTTTTCATTATTTTATCATTATTTTAGAAATAACTGTGTCGACGGCCAGTACTGATGGTGGAATATGTGAGACACCAGAGATCCACGAATCTGCCAGTGTAAGTATCAGAGGAGACGTCTGTTTATCATCAGATAACGGGGTATGAATTACACATATAATATTATACCCCAGATGACAATGGGATATCTTTGCTTTTATGTAGATCAGATCTATTGTGAGTAATGATGGCATTGTTATTCTGCCTCTTCTGTGTGATGCCCCTTATCATACCCTGCAGTACAGTGATATCTATGCATGGGGAATATCCCCTTAAAATATAATACTGTCTGTGGAGGGTCCGGCTTGCATCATGTCCTCTACATCTGCTGCAATGTAATCAGCGTGGACATAATATAGAGGAGAAGTTCCTGCATCTGGAGCTTTTATTTTCCTGCAGATTCTATGTCTTAATGTCATTTCTTATTATTTCTAGGCCTTGACCGGATCATTGAACTTGGAGACAAGTCCTAGTAAGACCGACTTTAAACCAATCAAACTGATCAGCAGTGGAGCTTATGGGTGAGCTTTATGTTTGCATAATATACATTTCCTAGTGTTCCTTATGACAATGCTTCTGTCTCTGTGCCCAGCCCGTACAACAGAGAAATGCTCTGAGTCCATACTGTCCACAAGAGATGAGCGAATCAGGCAAAATTCTAATTTGCTTGTTCACGTGGACTTGTGAAAATACGATTCAAGGAGAAATTAATGTCCCTTATTATGCTCTGGGGCCTCACCAGGCCCCAGAACATAATAAGCATAAGAAACATACTTATACTCCCCTTACTGCTCAATTCTCTAGCCCCTCCACTTCTCACCGTCACCCGTCCGGTCCTCACTGCCTCTTCAGTTTGCCACCGCTCACGCTATGCAAGGACTTCAGGCTTTGAGAAGGTCTGAGAGAGTTCTATGCAAGAGCATAAAAAGTCACAACATTGTGACACCGTGACTGTTCTTGCGCTTGTGCATAATCCTCCCAGATCTCATCAATGTTGGAAGTCCCGTCCCAGTATGAGAGGCATTTGGATTTCAGCATTAGCAGCAGAGATTTGAGGATGCGGCAAGGAACGGACGGTTGAGGCGGAGGGGCCGTAGAAGTGAGTATAAAAATTTGTTTATTTTTAAACTTTTTTATGGCCTTTCAAGATTTTGAAAATGGTGGCCAACGCTTGACATTTTGCTAAATCCATGAGTAAGCAAATTACAAAAAACAAAACAAACAAAAAAACAAAACGCCATTTTGGTGAATGCAGAATTTTGCAAAATCTGAGTAGAATTTAATTCCACTCAAATGTGTTAGCTCATGTCTACTGGCCACATCTATATGTCATTATTTAGGTCAGTTAGGACGTGACATAGATGAGGACCTCGCATAGGTCATCATTTATGTTGTGTAACTTGATGGATTTCTACATGGATTTCTAGTGACATCTAGTAGTAACCAGACAATCATGTGATGAGGTTTATAGACAAAATGTTAGTAAGAATTCATTATAAATCATGGATTTTCCTTCTCTCCAGAGCCGTCCACTTAGTGCGACACAAATACACAAGCCAGCTATTCGCTATGAAGAAGCTGGACAAGGAGAACGTGAATATTCCAAGAAGACTTGAACGTGCCTTTCTAGAGAGGGACATCCTAACATTTGCTGATTGTCCCTTTGTGGCCTCCATGTTGTGCTCCTTTCCAACTCCTCATCATCTGTGTATGGTCATGGAGTATGCAGCAGGTAAGTCATATCCATTGTGCCTATATCCAGCCTCAATCTGCTTATCTCTAGCATCTTCTCCATAATCTGAATGTGACCACATGGACGGATACATGTCCATACTGCATTTACTATAAGTTATCTGTTACCAAGATGCCAGGAAAATCATTATCTCTGTGAAAGTCTCTGGTGAATGTCCTCACTGAGAATGGCAAAAATATCCACTGAGGATAAAAGGAGGATTTGACTCAATTCTAACAGTTTGTATAGATGAGCATTTCACAGAGTAATGAATAAGAGGCTTGCAGATGAGGCACGGCTCTGTCTTTTTATATTGGGTCACTCTGCTTTATACGCTCTACATTAGGCCTCTTTCACGCTTCAGTATTTCTGGTACGTGAGGTGACAGTTTACCACACGTACTGGAGACACTGACACATGTGCGCACATGTCAGTGTTTCCACGGACCGTGTGTCCATGTGATCCACACGTAGACATGTCTGTTTTTGGCCAGCAGGACGGATCACACAGACCCATTCAAGTCAATGGTTCAGTGTAAACACATACTGCACACGGATGCCATCTGTGTGACATGTGTCGGCGCCTGGGAATTAGCGATAAAGTTAGCGCCGGGTGCTAAACGCTGCCCTCATCATTGTCCCCTGCCGGCGCTGCGATCAGAACCAGCAGGGGTTAATGATGAGGGTTGTCTTCTCCCAGTGTATTTCTACCTGTAAAAATAAGAATAAAAAAAAAATCTATACCCTCACCTGTCCTAAATGTCCCCCACTGTAATCCATGAGACCGCTCAGCAGAGGAGCCGGGGAGAATGACTCCTGCAGCGAGCGGCCCCGAATCTGCGCTGAGCTCAGCGAGCGGTGTCCTGTCACTCACTGAGCTCAGCTGAGGTCTGGCGTCGCTCGCTGCAGGAGTCATTCTCCCCAGCTCCTCTGCTGAGTAGTCGCATGGATTACAGCAGGAGATACTTAGGACAGGTAGGTGAGTATAAGGGTTTTTTTTTTATTTTATTCTTATTTTTACAGGTGGAGACACCGGGAGCAGACTACAACTCTCATTATTAACTCCTGCTGGTGCTGATCGCAGTGCCGGCAGGGGAAAATGATGAGCGCAGCGTTCAGTACCCGGCTTTTGGGAATAACGCTAACTGTACACTGATTCCCAAACGCCGGTACGTGTGCTCCTGATGCGGCACACGGACATCTCCGACACAGGTTTTTCCGGTACCAGAAATATCCGGACGTGTGAAACCGGCCTTATACAGTATATAAAGCAAAACCACAAATGAGACTGCTAACACCTTTAACTAATTATATATTTATTTATTGCAAGATACATAGTATATATAGCTCATACTTTTTTGGCCAGAATAGTGTCTCTTTTTTGTATGAGTTACCTTGTTATTTTTAAATATTTATTCCACGTGACTAATAAAGATTCATGCTTTTATATGGGATGTTGCTTCATTGCACTTATTTGTGCAGCTCTTGCACCTTTGTGGTTTTGCTTCATAGACATTTAGTGCAGTCCTAGTTACTATTCGGGTATGCTCCAATGGAGGGTTTTTTGCATTATTATACAGTATATCTCTGTGTATGACGTCCTGCCCCAATGTCTCCGCTCATTTCTCCTTCACACTCCTCATGTGTCATTTACATTGTAACAAACCCTCTCCTGTCATATTTGCTTTCTGCTGTAGGAGGAGACTGTGGCAGTTTTATGAAGAACTATGGGTGTTTACCTGTCCCCTTGGCTCGTCTGTACATTGCAGAAACGGTTCTAGCTGTGGAATATCTGCACAGCTATGGTGTAATGCACAGAGACCTGAAGCCTGAAAAGTAAGTGACACTTGTAGTATAAGAAAGGGGAAAAAAGATATCGTTTATTATACAATCTATTTGCAACTTGGGGCTGACATCCTCTTTTTTTCACAGCCTCCTGATAACGTCAACTGGTCATATTCAAGTTACAGATTTTGGGCTTTCCAAACTCTGCCTCATGAGACCAACATCAGAGATCTACAAGGCTCCAATTGAGGACATCACCAGAGAGTTCCATGATAAGGAGGTAGGCAGGAACTTGTTCTTTACTCATCTCCTCCATTTCTCCTTCTCTTATACTTTCTCATCTAGAAAACGTTTCCACGGATGTTATTTGTCACAATTATGTTCTCTGATCATTATCTCATTCCTCTGTTTTTTCCAGATTGCTGGCTCCCCTCATTACATAGCCCCAGAAGTTATCTTAAAGGAAGGCTATGGAAGGCCAGCTGACTGGTGGTCAATTGGGATCATCCTATATACATTTCTTGTAGGACGTGTACCATTTTATGGGCCTTCCAAATATGACATTTACAGCCATATTGTCAGGGGTAAGTAAAATAATCTGATTGCTGTGTAATGTCATTGTTATTTGAATAGATTAGTTGTGTGATTTAGTTACTTTTGTTAATATAAAAGATTTTTGTTTTGATAAAATAAATTAAGATGTTTCATTTTCTGTAATATTTGCTTTTTACATAACAGATGACATATATTGGAAACTTACTAATTCGGCTTTTCCAGCCACAGCTCGGGATATCATCATTGAGCTGCTCAGAAAAGATCCAGCACAAAGACTTGGGACAGGTAATGTATATAATACTATTATTAATGACTTATTACACCTCTGTGAACAGAAAATGAATAATGAGGATCAGCACTGAGGTTTTGTTCTCTACCAGCTTGGCCATTCCCCATTCTTCATGCTAAGACTTTCAGTACATCTACTTCACTTCGGCTCTGTTACGTCAACCGTTCAGATTAACGCCCCCTTCACACGTCCGTATAAAATCAGTACTGAAACCAGTACCGGAAAAAAACAGTACTAGTGTCATCAGTGTTTTGAATCAGTGTGCCATCAGTGTGCCATCAGTGTTTTTCCGGTACGGCAAAGAAAAAGAAATGATAAAGTATCTCTTATACTTTGTAATGTTAAACAGATACAGCGTAAGGAAGGCACACAAATGGCACACGGATGCCATCTGTGTGATGTACGTGTTTTTCAGGGTCCCATAGACTTGTATTGGCACTTGTCATCTGTGCTGCCACAAAAAAACAGCAGCATAGATGATAATGGGTACGGGTGGCATACGTGAAAGAAAAATGGATGCCACATGTAGTGCAAACACGGATATGTGTAGGAGGCCTAAGAAACTTGTCTCTTTGACAATAACTATATCACTATTCATTGTTTTCCTTTTCAAGGAGGAGCAAATGAGATCAAATTTCATCCATTCCTGCGTAACTTAGATTTTGACAACCTTCTAAGTCAGAAGTCGCTGTTCATTCCTGATCTTGAGTCAGAAGAGGATACCATCTACTTTGACAGTAAGTAGAATGAGACATCATCTGCAGAAAGCTGCTGTGTGTCTTGTATTTCATTTTAAGTGAGAATCAGTCCCCACCTTGATTCATGATCAAATGGTGACTGTTCAGGACAAAGTATTATGCTAATAATCTCGATTAACTCTTGTACTTTTCAGCTCGATGTAGCAGACATCAACATATTGATTCAGATGAGGGGGACACAAGTGAAGATAATGACTGGCCGGAAAGCCAAAACTTTCTATCATCTTCGCATAGGCTTTCTAAAGTAAGTATGTGACCAATAAGATCCATACAACCTGTAATTAAAATAAAATTGTAAAATATTAAAATATTTTTTTTTCCTCTTTGTATTAGCTCTGTTCCATCCATACCAAGATGATGAACAATGAAGAACCCAAGTCACCTCCAGGGTATTCACCAGAAAGTGCAAAACAGTCAGACATGTGAGCAAATTATTTTTATGGGGTCCATTCTGATATGTGTTCACAACACCAAATTCAAGACGAGTGTAAGTCGATACTAAATCCAGTATCGATGACCACATGATTGCTGATCACCATGTTTCTGACTTGTGATAACGCTGGTGATGAAAGTTGATAACTATGACCAGCTTTAATTTCCAGTTCATTACAGGAAAATAAATATTGCTAGTGATTCTCCATTCTTGCTGGTAGAAGAGGGTCTTGAGCACAGCATCCCCTTCATGTTATTCAGATGTCCTAATGGGCTTTGCAGACAGGTGTTGTATCCGTGTCTATTGTTTTCACTTGTAATTTATATGTTTTTCTTCTACCAAACAGACAGAAAGATTCTCCCCCCTCTAAGTCTGAAGACAACCAGACGCAGAAAGATTCTCCCCCTTCTAAATCTGATGACAACCAGACACAGAGAGATTCTCCCCCCTCTAAGTCTGATGACAACCAGACGCAGAAAGATTCTCCCCCTTCTAAATCTGAGGATGACAACCAGACACAGAGAGATTCTCCCCCCTCTAAGTCTGATGACAACCAGACGCAGAAAGATTCTCCCCCCTCTAAATCTGATGACAACCAGACGCAGAAAGATTCTCCCCCCTCTAAGTCTGATGACAACCAGACGCAGAAAGATTCTCCCCCCTCTAAATCTGATGACAACCAGACGCAGAAAGATTCTCCCCCCTCTAAATCTGATGACAACCAGACGCAGAAAGATTCTCCCCCCTCTAAATCTGATGACAACCAGATACAGAAAGATTCTCCCCCCTCTAAATCTGATGATGATAAGCAGAGGCAGAAAGATTCTTCCCCCTCTAAATCTGATGACAACCAGACGCAGAAAGATTCTTCCCCCTCTAAGTCTGATGATGACAAGCAGTGTTTCACTGCTGAAGGCAGACAGTCATCCATATTGTCAGGTATGTATAGCTCTATAGGTCATTCTATTGCAGCCTGTGTCAAAAAGTGTAATGTGAAAACAGCCCAACATTTCATTTTATAAAAATCCTCACTCTTAGGCTGTGTGCCCACGATGCGTTTTTCAAGCGTTTACGCTGCGGAATTTCTACAGCGTAAACACTTGGGAAACGCTTGGTAAACCTTCCCCCATGGTCTCCAATGCAATTCCGCACTTTCAATGCCCATGCTGCGTATTTTTCCGCAGCGTTTATGCTGCGCTCAAAAATACGCAGCATGTCCATTAATTTTGCGGACGCGCAGCGTAATCGCCGCCATTGACTTGCATTAGAACGCGCTAATTCCGCAAGACTGCATCTGTACTTGCGTAATTGGCGCTTTCTAATGTGCGGATGGTACCCAAGTCTGGAGGAGAGGAGACTCTCATCTAGACCTGGGTACCATAGAATCTGTAAAGAAAAGAATTTAAAATAAAAAATAAAGCTTATAATCACCTTCCGATGTCCTCCCAGTGTTTTGTCCACGCCGTCCGGTCTCTTGCAATGCTCGCGCTGTTGTGAAGGACCTGTCATGACGTCACTGAGTCATGTGACCCATCACATGACTCAATGACGTCACCGCAGGTCCTTCACAGCACCGCGAGCATTGCAAGAGACCGGACGCAGCAGAGATGACACCGGGAAGACACCGGAAGGTGAGTATAATCTTTTTTTTTTCATTTTTTACCATTCTTATTCTTTTTTTTAACTATTACTCGGTCACACTATATAAATCCATGCCGGTTGCATGGATTTAAATAGTGTGACCAACTTGTCAAGCACTTTTCCAAGTGATGCTCAAAATCGTTTGGAAAACTTCTTGAAAAAACGCATGCGAAAGCGCATGTAAAAATGCTGAAAAAACGCTTCTCTCTGGCAGAAAAAACGCATGTAAATCTGCATGTAAATCTGCATACGTTTTTTTCTGCCAGAGAGAGGCAAAAACGCTCTGCATCAAATCTGCTACGTGGGCACATAGCCTCATAGGTTATAATTTTTAATGCATAAGAAGCCATTCAGTCTTCTGCCAAACTGATTCTGAATACTGCACCCATGGCTCCATCTAGGCCTATACTGATCCTTATCACCTTAAGAATGCACTGAGGTTTTAGCTAACTTATTTTAAGATATTACTTGCAGGATGCCGCAGTGTTATCATGTTAATAAGGGGACATAGTTCCCTGGCTAGACACCACATATCGGAAAACCTACAGGTTTCATATTAATCAGTTCACAAGGCAATCTAATTCTCAGACCCTCAGATGGTTTTATGTATATATGACATATTCTCTCTATTATGGTGCAATAATCAATTACCGGGACTACAGGGTACAAGAATAACAGAATTCTATATAAAGATACAAAGCTAATCTTTTAGGAGTTTATAATATACATCTTTTTCTTGTTTTTTTTATCAGAATCACCAGTTCAGGGGAAAAGAAAATCTGCATCGAAAGATCGACAAAAAACAGAGAAGGTAGAAGAGAGAAGAAGTAGAAGAGGTAAGTGTAACAATAAGCTCCATGTTGCATGATGTCAGTCAGTGAGAAGGAGTCATGTGGAGCAGATATTATCTGTAGGATTACTGACAATGACCCCGTACATCTGTATGGATACGACTCCTCTATCATCCTGTCACAGTGACACTACAGTAGTATCCTCTAATACATACATGTCAAACTCTGGCCCGTGGACCAAACCTGGCCCGCAGGGTGGTTATATTTGACCCACGACAACAGAACCACCACCACTATTTGGGGCCATTATTCTGTATGGAGGACAATGTGGGGCCCATTATACTGTACGGAGGACTATGTGGGGCCATTATTCTGTATGTAGGATTATGTGGGGAGGATTATGTGGGGTCCAAGTTTTTCATTTTGGCCCTCTGTGTGTTTGAGTGTGACATCCCTGCTCTAATATGTAGTCCCATTACTTACATTAGTTATGTCTCTTTGTCTCCTCTCACAGGTTCCACCTTCCGCCGGCTGATATCATCTTGCCGGCGTGGATTATCCAGGGTTGCTCGCTCCATCAGACAAAGCTGCATATTTGCTCCCTGTCATCGGAGCAACACAAACATCTCAATGTGAAAAACCCTTCATGTCTAGTGCCTAGTACAGCATGTCCACCATTAAAGATGCACCTGTGTGGAAGGACTTGTACCATCTACCTGTGGCCTTCTGACCAGCAAGTAACATCTGCAGAAGAAGGCCCTCCAAGAACATCTCTTCATTCTTCCATGTAATTCTTAATAAAAAAAAAACTAAAAAGAATCATTTCAAATTGATTAATGTCCCTTTGCATTTAATGTAATACTACTGACATTTATGGCATATCAGTACTAAACATCATATATGTCTGATGAGAGAATATCGTTTCCATGTTTCATGTTAATCCTCTAATCCTCAGCCAAAAGTGGAAGAGAAGACCAGTGATTCTGTTACATCTACGAATGACAGTCAATCCAGGGAAAACACCTTCTGATCCATACATTTTTCAGGCACTCTGATCCTTTTACCTTCATGGTGGCTCTACTTAAGGTTTATGTATAAGAAACAGTTGGATTCAGTACTGGGCATCCTGGGGGTCCCAGCAGCCACATCCCAATTGTTCAACTAAAAAAGACATACTGTATTATAGTGTGATATATATATATATATATAGAAATATTAGGCAAATGAGTATTTTGATCACATGATACTTTTTATACATGTTGTCCTACTCCAAGCTGCATAGGCTTGAGAGCCAACTACCAATTAAGTAAATCTGGTGATGTGCATCTCTGTAATGAGGAGGGGTGTTGGCTAATGACATCAACACCCTATATAAGGTGTGCTTAATTATTAGGCAACTTCCTTTCCTTTGGCAAAATGGGTCAGAAGAGAGATTTGACGGGCTCTGAAAAGTCCAAAATTGTGAGATGTCTTGCAGAGGGATGCAGCAGTCTTGAAATTTCCAAACTTTTGAAGCGTGATCACCGAACAATCAAGCGTTTCATGGCAAATAGTCAACAGGGTCGCAAGAAGCGTGTTGGCCAAAAAAGGCGCAAAATAACTGCCCATGAATGAGGAAAATCAAGCGTGAAGCTGCCAAGATGCATTCACCACCAGTTTTGCCATATTTCAGAGCTGCAATGCTACTGGAGTATCAAAAGCACAAGGTGTGCGTACCTCCAGGACATGGCCAAGGTAAGGAAGGCTGAAAACGACCACCTTTGAACAAGAAGCATAAGATAAAACGTCAAGAATGGGCCAAGAAATATCTTAAGACTGATTTTTCAAAGGTTTTATGGACTGATGAAATGAGAGTGACTCTTGATGGGCCAGATGGATGGGCCAGAGGCTGGATCAGTAAACGGCAGAGAGCTCCACTCCGACTCAGATGCCAGCAAGGTGGAAGTGGGGTACTGGTATGGGCTGGTATCATCAAAGATGAACTTGTGGGACCTTTTCGGGTTGAGGATGAAGTGAAGCTCAACTCCAGACCTACTGCCAGTTCTGGAAGACAACTTCTTCAAGAAGTGGTACAGGAAGAAGTTGGTATCGTTCAAGAAAAACATGATTTTCATGCAGGACAACTCTCCATCACATGCTCAACTACTCACCAGCGTGGCTGGCCAGTAAAGGTCTAAAGAAGAAAAATAATGACATGGGCCCTTGATCACCTGATCTGAACCCCATAGAGAACCTGTGGTCCATCATAAAATGTGAGATCTACAGGGAGGGAAAACAGTACACCTCTCCGGAACAGGGTCTGGGAGGCTGTGGTGGCTGCTGCACGCAATGTTGATCGAAAACAGATCAAGCAACTGACAGAATCTATGGATGGAAGGCTGTTGAGTGTCATCATAAAGAAAGGTGGCTATACTGATCACTAATTTTTGGGGTTTTTGTCTTTGCATGTCAGAAATGTTTATTTCTATATTTTGTGCACTGATATTGGTTTACCTGGTGAAAATAAACAAGTGAGATGGGATTATATTTGGTTTTTATTAAATTGTCTAATAATTCTGCACAGTAATAGTTACCTGCACAAACAAATATCTCCTAAGATAGCCAAATCTTAAAAAACCACTCCAACTTCCAAAATATTAAGCTTGGTTATTATGAGTCTTGTGGGTTGATTGAGAACATAGTTGTTGATCAACAATAAAAATAATCCTCTAAAATACAATTTGCCTAATAATTCTGCACACCGCGTATATCTATATATATAATCGTCTTATCCCGTCTGTCTGTCTGTCTGTCTGTCGGGGAAATCCCGCGTCACTGATTGGTCCAGCAGCGGCCAATCAGCGACGCGGGATTTCAGAAAAAAGATGGCGGCCGTTAGAGGCTCATCTGCGGGACGGAGCTCAGCGGCGATGCAGCCGGGAGATGACTGGCGCGAGGCTCTCATCTCCCGGCCGCTAGCAGCAGAAGAACCCCGACCGGCGAGCAGCCGCTCATCTCCCGGCTTCTCACAGCGGAAGTAGCCGCACAGGCAGTGGCGTTGACCTCCATGCGGCTAGGGTGTCAAGGGAGGACCGGGGAGCGGCGCTGCGGGTCGGGATACTTCTGCTGCGAGAAGCCGCTCATCTCCCGGCTTCTCGCAGCGGAAGTAGCCACACAGGCAGCGGCGCTCCCCGGTCCTCACCAATACGATTCTGCTCCCCGGTCCTCACCTATACGATTCGCTGATTGGTCGCGGTCTCTGGCCGCGACCAATCAGTGATCTTGGCGCAAAAGTTAAACACCGCTGTGCTGATTGGTCGCGGCCGCTGCCCGCGACCAATCACCGATTTGGACGCCACATTTAAATAGCGGCCACGACCAATCACCGATCTTGGCGCAACATTTAAACACTGCTGTGCTGATTGGTCACAGACGCTGCCCGCGACCAATCAGCGATTTTGGCGCCAAATTTAAACACTGCTGTGCTGATTGGTCGCGGACGCTGCCCGCGACCAATCAGCGATTTTGGCGCCAAATTTAAACAATGCTCTGCTGACTGGTCGCGGATGCCAGCCACGACCAATCAGCGAGATTGGCGCCAAATTTATACAACGCTCTGCTAATTGGTCGCGGACACCAGCCACGACCAATCAGCGAGATTGGCGCCAAATTTAAACAATGCTCTGGCGCCAAATTTAAACAACGCTCTGCTGATTGGTCGCGGTCGGCTGGCGGCCGCGACCAATCAGCGAGATTGGCGCCAAATTTAAACACCACTCTGCTGATTGCGCCCAGTCGGCCGCATACATATTCTAGAATACCCGATGCGTTAGAATTGGGACACCATCTAGTATATATATAAATATATTCACTTGTGGAAAACCCTTTTAACTAGGGCTGTGGTGTCAGTAAGTCAAATTTCCAACTATAATAATTACTAATACCAAATATACTGCAACAAATAATAGTAAATATTCAGCAATTTATGCATGAAAATAATTTATAATATACAATATTAACACTATATAAGTATTTACATTTTTTTCTACCTGCAGTTGGAGTTGGTACGTTCTTCTGATACTAACTCCACAGCTCGGCTTTTCCTTCTTTCCTGCTCCTCTAACATAAAAGTACAGCAATTAATTACGACAAGTTAATCATTTAAATGCTGCTGTCAATCTCTGACAGCAGCACGTAAATGTAACCAGTGCCAATGCTTCCATTTACCAGCTCCCATCTGTGCCCTGTGACATGATCTCGGGGGCTGATGGGTCACTAGGACAGTGAGGGCCCTGTGCCCGCTGTCTTGGTGCTCCTCTGGAGCTCATCTATATGCTGAGCTTCAAAGGAGACCGAGATTTAGGCTACCGTCCCACTATCAGTATTTGGTCCAATTTCACCACAAATGGATTTTTTTCCCCATTTTTAGTACATTGAATAGTAAAATGAATCATTCAAAACTACAAGTAACCCCAAAGTCATGCCAGTTTCCATGGCCCAGAAGATTCTCTGAAGGAAGAGTGTCATTGGGTGACTGCTTCTTTGGTAAATACCATAAACATTAGCACTTAAAAAGGTCCATATGTCTGGAACCGTATAGATGATTTTGAAAGAAACAAAAAAAAGCTCAGTGATAAGAAACAGATGATGGTTATTAATGGAACACACTAACTGGGTCACATTTAAAAGTGGTGTACCCCAGGAGTCAGTATTGGGACTTCTATTTAATACAATTATTAATGACCTTTTGGGGGGTATACAGAGTAAAATTTCAATATTTTCAGATGATCGTAAACTCTGCAAGGTTATCAGTACATAGGAGGATAATGTAATATTACAGAGGGATTTATGTAAGCTTGAGGTTTGGGCTGAAAAATGGCAATTGAAGTTTAATGTAGATAAATGTTCTTGCTTGGGACAAATTACAATGTACAATTATGTACTAAACACTGGGAAAACCATCACTGGAAAAGACTTGGGTGTATGGGTGGACAGCAAACTCAACTTTAATAACCAGTGCTAGGCCGCTGCTGCCAAGGCAAATAGAACCATGGAAGCATTAAAAGAGGCATAGATGCTTATGATAAGAACATAGTTTTGTCTGTATACAAGTCACTAATTCAGCCACATTTAGAATACTGTGTATAATTTTGGTCTTTGGTGTATAAGACGGACATAGTTGAACTAGGACGTATGCAGACAAATGCAACCAAGGTTATTAAGGGAATTGGTGCACTGCAATTCCAAGACAGGTTATCAAAGTTAGGGTTATTCAGTTTGGAATAATGAAGGTTTAAGGGCGATCTTATTACAATGTACAAATATAAGAAGAAACAGTATAGAGATCTTATTAAGGAACTTTTTACATATAGACCTTCAACGATGACAAGGAGGCACCCTCTCCTACTAGAAGAAAGATGGTTTCTCAGTCATCATAGATGGCGATTCTTTACTCTAAGAATAGTGAAATTACGGGACTTTCGGGAACATAAACATCACAGTAAAAGATAATGCCTTACCAACACCAGGTCAGATTACCAGTGCACCGCAGGATGCAGCAAGCCTCCATGATAAAGGCGGGGGCAGCACATGTGCAAAATACTAATGCCGACAGCCACTCACTAACCTACCAATTCTTGGAGGGGGTGGCTGTGTAGTATTATGCATGCACACCGATGGAGTTGTGAGCTTGCGTATTTTGGTCAAAATATCGTCCAATACCTCATGTGGTGTACTTATCTTATATACTATTTTTCATCTTTTTTGCACATCTTTTTGCAGGATGCAGCCAGGCCTCTTTAGTATTGGCTGGGTGAATTGGGGCGTCTGTCCTGTGGGGGTGCATGTATATAGTTCTGGGCAACCCGCCTGATCTAATACTATGGGCGTCATCAATACGCTGCAAGCAAGACATCAATAGGCTGCAAGCCAGACACTGTGTATCACACATATCTGTGTGACTGGCGCCCTATGCAGACTCCATCGGTGTGCATGCATAATACTACACAGCCACCCCCTCCATGAATTGGTAGGTTAGTGAGTGGCTGTCTGCATCAGTATTTTGCACATGTGCTGCCCCCGCCTTTATCATGGAGGCTTGCTGCATCCTGCAGTGCATTGGTAATCTGACCTGGTGTTGGTAAGGCATTATCTTTTACTGTGATGTTTTTTGAAATTATGTCCAATGTTCACCATTTTTAATATTCAGACTTTCGGGAACATCATATTGTAATTGTTGATTTACTAAACAAGTTCAAGTATGGCCCGGATGCTTTTGTTGAAAAATATATTACAGGTTATGGGAACTAGATTCTGTGATAGGACGTTCATCCAGGGAACTAGTCTAATTGCCATTAGTGGAGTTGGGAAGGATTTTTTCGTTAATAGGGGGCAATTAGCATCTGCCTCATGGGTCTTTTGCCTTCCTTTGTATCAACATGTTAGGTTATAGGTAGAACACAATGGATGTCTTCTTTCAATGTACTGTGTGGGGAAATGTAT